>NW_026693095.1:0-10638 GCF_021218885.2 Marmota monax | reverse complement strand
TTTTCCTTTTTTTAAAAATTTTTTATTGTTGGCTGTTCAAAACATTACATAGTTCTTGATATATCATATTTCACAATTTGATTCAAGTGGGTTATGAGCTCCCATTTTTACCCCATATACAGATTGCAGAATCACATCAGTTACACATCCATTGATTTACATATTGCCATACTAGTGTCTGTTGTATTCTGCTGCCTTTCCTATCCTCTACTATCCCCCCTCCCCTCCCCTCCCCTCCCCTCTCCTCCCTTCCCCTCTTCTCTCTCTGCTCCCTCTACTGACATTCGTTTGTCCCCCTTATATTATTTTTCCCCTTCCCCTCACTTCCTCTTGTATGTACTTTTGTATAACTCTGAGGGTCTCCTTCCATTTCCATGCATTTTCCCTTCTCTCTCCCTTTCCCTCCCACCTCTCATCCCTGTTTAATGTTAATCTTCTTCTCATGCTCTTCGACCCTACTCTGTTCTTAGTTACTCTCCTTATATCAAAGAAGACATTTGGCATTTGTTTTTTAGGGATTGGCTAGCTTCACTTAGCATAATCTGCTCTAATGCCATCCATTTCCCTGTAAATTCTATGATTTTGTCATTTTTTAATGCAGAGTAATACTCCATTGTGTATAAATGCCACATTTTTTTTATCCATTCATCCATTGAAGGGCATCTAGGTTGGTTCCACAGTCTAGCTATTGTGAATTGTGCTGCTATGAACATCGAAGTAGCAGTGTCCCTGTAGCATGCTCTTTTTAGGTATTTAGGGAATAGACCGAGAAGGGGAATAGCTGGGTCAAATGGTGGCTCCATTCCCAGCTTTCCAAGAAATCTCCATACTGCTTTCCAAATTGGCTGCACCAATTTGCAGTCCCACCAGCAATGTACAAGTGTACCCTTTTCCCCACATCCTCGCCAGCACTTGTTGTTGTTTGACTTCATAATGGCTGCCAATCTAACTGGAGTGAGATGGTATCTTAGGGTGGTTTTGATTTGCATTTCTCTGACTGCTAGAGATGGTGAGCATTTTTTCATGTACTTGTTGATTGATTGTATGTCCTCCTCTGAGAAGTGTCTGTTCAGGTCCTTGGCCCATTTGTTGATTGGGTTGTTTGTTCTCTTATTGTCTAATTTTTTGAGTTCTTTGTATACTCTGGATATTAGGGCTCTATCTGAAGTGTGAGGAGTAAAGATTTGTTCCCAGGATGTAGGCTCTCTATTTACCTCTCTTATTGTATCTTTTGCTGAGAAAAAACTTTTTAGTTTGAGTAAGTCCCATTTGTTGATTCTAGTTATTAACTTTTGTGCTATGGGTGTCCTATTGAGGAATTTGGAGCCCGACCCCACAGTATGTAGATCGTAGCCAACTTTTTCTTCTATCAGACGGCGTGTCTCTGATTTGATATCCAGCTCCTTGATCCATTTTGAATTAACTTTTGTGCATGGCGAGAGAAAGGGATTCAGTTTCATTTTTTTGCATATGGATTTCCAGTTTTCCCAGCACCATTTGTTGAAGATGCTATCCTTCCTCCATTGCATGCTTTTAGCCCCTTTATCAAATATAAGGTAGTTGTAGTTTTGTGGATTGGTTTCTGTGTCCTCTATTCTGTACCATTGGTCCACCCGCCTGTTTTGGTACCAGTACCATGCTGTTTTTGTTACTATTGCTCTGTAGTATAGTTTGAAGTCTGGTATCGCTATACCGCCTGATTCACACTTCCTGCTTAGCATTGTTTTTGCTATTCTGGGTCTTTTGTTTTTCCATATGAATTTCATGATTGCTTTCTCTATTTCTACAAGAAATGCCATTGGGATTTTGATTGGCATTGCATTAAACCTATAGAGAATTTTTGGTAATATCGCCATTTTGATGATGTTAGTTCTGCCTATCCATGAACAGGGTATATTTTTCCATCTTCTAAGATCTTCTTCTATTTCTCTCTTTAGGGTTCTGTAGTTTTCATTGTATAAGTCTTTCACCTCTTTTGTTAGGTTGATTCCCAAGTATTTTATTTTTTTTGAAGATATTGTGAATGGAGTGGTTGTCCTCTTTTCCATTTCAGAGGATTTGTCGCTGATATACAGGAATGCCTTTGATTTATGCGTGTTGATTTTATATCCTGCCACTTTGCTGAATTCATTTATTAGCTCTAATAGTTTCTTTGTAGACCCTTTTGGGTCTGCTAGGTATAGAATCATGTATCTGCAAATAGTGATAATTTAAGTTCTTCTTTTCCTATTTTTATGCCTTTAATTTCTTTCGTCTGTCTAATTACTCTGGCCAGTGTTTCGAGAACTATGTTGAACAGAAGTGGTGAGAGAGGGCATCCCTGTCTTGTTCCAGATTTTAGAGGGAATGCCTTCAGTTTTTCTCCATTCAGAATGATGCTAGCCTGAGGCTTAGCATAGATTGCTTTTACAATATTGAGGTATGTTCCTGTTATCCCTAGTTTTTCTAGAGTTTTGAACATAAAGGGATGCTGTACTTTGTCGAATGCTTTTTCCGCATCTATCGAGATGATCATATGGTTCTTATTTTTAAGTCTATTGATGTGGTGAATAACATTTATTGATTTCCGTATATTGAACCAGCCTTGCATCCCAGGGATGAATCCTACTTGATCATGATGCACAATTTTTTTGATAAGTTTTTGTATCCGAGTGGCCAGAATTTTATTGAGGATTTTTGCATCTAGGTTCATTAGAGATATTGGTCTGTAGTTTTCTTTCTTTGAAGTGTCTTTGTCTGGTTTAGGTATCAGGGTGATGTTGGCCTCGTAGAATGAATTTGGAAGTTCTCCCTCTTTTTCTATTTCCCGAAGTAGCTTGAAAAGTATTGGTATTAGTTCCTCTTTAAAGGTTTTGTAAAACTCTGCTGTATACCCATCCGGTCCTGGGCTTTTCTTAGTTGGTAGTCTTTTGATGGTTTCTTCTATTTCCTCAATTGATATTGGTCTGTTTAGGTTGTCTATATCCTCCTGACTCAATCTGGGCAGATCATATGACTTAAGAAATTTATCTATGCCTTCACTATCTTCTAATTTATTGGAGTATAAGGATTCAAAATAATTTTTGATTATCTTCTGTATTTCTGAAGTGTCTGTTGTGATATTGCCTCTTTCATCCCGTATGTTAGTAATTTGGGTTCTCTCTCTTCTTCTCTTCGCTAGCATGGCTAAGGGTCTGTCGATTTTGTTTATTTTTTCAAAGAACCAACTTTTAGTTTTGTCAATTTTTTCAATTGTTTCTTTTGTTTCAATTTCATTAATTTCAGCTCTGATTTTAATTATTTCTTGCCTTCTACTTCTTTTGCTGTTGTTTTGCTCTTCTTTTTCTAGGATTTTGAGATGAAGTATGAGATCATTTATTTGTTGGTTTTTTCTTTTTCTAAGGAATGAACTCCAAGCAATGAATTTTCCTCTTAGAACTGCTTTCAATGTGTCCCATAGATTCTGATATGTAGTGTCTGTGTTTTCATTAATCTCTAAGAATTTTTTAATTTCTTCCTTGATGTCTTCTATAACCCATTGATCATTCAGTAACCTATTGTTCATTCTCCAAGTGATGTATTCTTTTTCCTTCCTTCTTTTATCGTTGATTTTCAGTTCCATTCCATTATGATCAGATAGGATGCATGGTATTATCTCTACTCCTTTATATTGTCTAAGAGTTTCCTTGTGACATAATATATGATCTATTTTTGAGAAGGATCCATGTGCTGCTGAGAAAAAAGTGTAACTGCTTGATGTTGGGTGGTATATTCTATATATGTCAATTAAGTCTAGGTTATTAATTGTGTTATTGAGTTCTATAGTTTCCTTATTCAACTTTTGTTTGGAAGATCTGTCCAGTGGTGATAGAGGTGTGTTGAAGTCTCCCATGATTATTGTATGGTGGTCTATTAGACTCTTAAACTTGAGAAGAGTTTGTTTGATGAACATAGCTGCACCATTGTTTGGGGCATATATATTTATGATTGTTATGTCTTGTTGGTGTATGGTTCCCTTGAGCAGTATGTAGTGTCCCTCTTTATCCCTTTTGATTAACTTTGGCTTGAAATCTATTTTATTTGATATGAGTATGGATACTCCTGCTTGTTTCCGAAGTCCATATGAGTGATATGATTTTTCCCAACCTTTCACCTTCAGCCTATGTATGTCTTTTCCTATCAAATGCGTCTCCTGTAGGCAGCATATTGTTGGGTCTTGTTTTGTGATCCATTCTACTAGCCTGTGTCTCTTAATTGGTGAGTTTAAGCCATTAACATTTAGGGTTATTATTGTGATATGGGTTGTTCTTCCAGCCATATTTGTTTATTTATGTTACTAAACATGGTTTGTTTTCCTCTTTGATTATTTTCCCCCCCTTTAGTGTCCTACCTCCCACTGTTGGTTTTCATTGTTATTTTCCATTTCCTCTTCCTGTAATGTTTTGCCAAGGATGTTTTGAAGAGATGGTTTTCTAGCTGCAAATTCTTTTAACTTTTGTTTATCGTGGAAGGTTTTAATTTCATCTTCCATCCTGAAGCTTAATTTCGCTGGAAACACAATTCTTGGTTGGAACCCATTTTCTTTCAGTGTTTGAAATATGTTATTCCAGGATCTTCTAGCTTTCAGAGTCTGTGTTGAAAGATCAGCTGTTATCCTGATTGGCTTACCCCTAAATGTGATCTGCTTCCTTTCTCTTGTAGCTTTTAAAATTCTCTCCTTATTCTGTATGTTGGGCATCTTCATTATAATGTGTCTAGGTGTGGGTCTCTTATGATTTTGCACATTCGGCATCCTGTAGGCTTCTAGGATTTGGGGTTCTGTCTCATTCTTCAAGTCTGGGAAGTTTTCTCGTATTATTTCATTGAATAGATTGCTCATTCCTTTGGTTTGAAACTCTGTCCCTTCCTGTATCCCAATGACTCTTAAATTTGGTCTCTTGATGTTATCCCATATTTCTTGGATGTTCTGCTCATGGTTTCTTAACAGTCTTGCTGAGCTGTCTATGTTCTTTTCAAGTTGAAATACTTTATCTTCATTGTCTGATGTTCTGTCTTCTAAGTGTTCTACTCTGCTGGTAGTATTCTCAATTGAGTTTTTAAGTTGGCTTATTGCTTCCTGCATTTCTAGGATTTCTGTTTGTTTGTTTTTTATAACCTCTATTTCCCTGTATAGTTGATCTTTTGCTTCTTGGATTTGTTTATGTAATTCATTGTTGAAGTGATCTTTCATTGTCTGATTTTGCTGTCTGATGTCTTCCTTGAGACTCCAGATCATCTGCAGCATGTATATCCTGAATTCTTTATCTGACATTCCATCTGCTGCAGCTATTACCTCTTCTAACGTTGAGTTGACCTGCAATGCTTGTGGTCCTTTCTTTCCTTGTCTCTTCATACTGTTCGTGTTCCTTTCTACTTGGTGAAACTGTTGTGCTATTGAATTCTCCCCCTATATATTTATATTGGTCTTGTATAGTTGCAAAGTCTCCCTCGCAGGCGCGGGTGGCGGCTCTGTCCCTCTGCGGGCCGCTAGGCTTGTTCTGTCGGTGGTCACAGTTCTGTCTACTTTGCAGGCGCAGGCAGCGGCACTGCCCCTCTGCAGGCCTCTGGGGCTGTACTGCCAGTGGGTTGCAGGTCCCCCTACCTTGCAGGCACGGGGGGGGCGGCTCTACCCTTCCTCAGGCCACTGGGCCTGTTCTGTCTCTCGGTTGCAGGTCTGGCCTGTTCTGATGGTCGTCACAGTTCCGTCTACCTTGCAGGTGCGGGGGGAGGGGGCGGCTCTGCCTCTCAGGAGGCCGCTGCTCCTCTTCTGCCGGTGGGTCGCAGGCCCGCCTACCTTGCAGGAGTGATTGGAAGCTCTGCCACTCCGCGGGCCACTGGGCCTTTTCTGTCAGTGGTCACAGTTCCGCCTACCTGGCAGGCGCGGGGGGTGGGGGCGGCTCTGCCCCTCAGCAGGCCACTGGGCCTGTTCTGTGGGTGGTCACAGTTCCCTCTACCTTGCCGGTGCAGGGGGAGGGGGTGGCTCTGCCTCTCAGCAGGCCGCTGCTCCTCTTCTGCCGGTGGGTCGCAGGCCCGCCTACCTTGCAGGAGTGATTGGAAGCTCTGTCCCGCCACGGGCCACTGGGCCTTTTCTGTCGGTGGTCACAGTTCCCCTACCTGGCAGGCGCGGGGGGTGTGGGGCGGTTCTGCCCCTCAGCAGGCCGCTGGGCCTGCTCTGTGCATGGTCACAGTTCCCTCTACTTTGCAGGCACAGGGGGAGGGGGCGGCTCAGCCTCTCAGCAGGCCGCTGCTCCTCTTCTGCCGGTGGGTCGCAGGCCCACCTACCTTGCAGGAGTGATTGGAAGCTCTGTCCCGCCGCGGGCCACTGGGCCTTTTCTGTCGGTGGTCACCGATCCACCTACCTGGGAGGCGCGGGGGCGGGGGGTGGCTTTGCCCCTCAGCAGGCCGCTGGGCCTGCTCTGTGCGTGGTCACAGTTCCCTCTACCTTGCCGGTGCAGGGGGAGGGGGCGGCTCTGCCTCTCAGCAGGCCTCTGCTCCTTTTCTGCCGGTCAGCAAATATTTTTTCACCAGATCTTTTGATACATTGAAGGAATGATCAGTACTCCAGTAGCACTTGGCTCTCCAAATTTCATGCTTCTAGGTTGAAGCACTTGTTTATTGATCACTTAGAATTTATAGGTTTCATGTCATTTTTTCCTATAGGGATAGAGGCAGTTGGAACTTTAAATCAAACACGGTTTGCAGTAGCTGCATGAAACTTGGCACACTCAATTAATTCTCAGTGTGCTCTCTATGCTTTTTTCCCCTTTGAAGTAGCCTTACGCAGAGACAAGAAAAAATCACTTTAATTTTAAAACATTAGCCATGATTCCACAGAACTCCAAGTTTACTGAAATCTCAGCCAATAGTTTTTCAAATTAGCTTTTTGATAATTTGAAGGAATGATCGGTCCTCCAGTCACACTTTCCCCCCTTGAATTTCATTCTTCTAGGTTGAAGTATCATTTGCAGGAACACTTGGAATTTTTAGGTTTCACTTCTTTTTCCCCTATAGGGCAGTTGGAACTCTGAATCAAACATGGTTTTTGCCAGCTGCTTGAAACTTGAAAACTTTAATTAGTTCTCAGTGCACTCTGTATGCTCTGTTCCCAGTTGAAGTAATCCTAAGCAGAGGCAAGGAAAAATCAGTTTCATTTTCAAGCATTTCCTAAGCTGACACAGAACTCTGAATTTCCTGGAATCTCAGCAAATATTTCTTCACCCAATCTTGTTGATACTTTGATGGAATGACCAGCACTCCAGTAGCACTTCACCTCCCACATTTCATTCTTCTAGTATAAAGCATTCATTTACAGGAAAACTTTGAATTTTTAGGATTCACGTAGTTGTAACCTAAAGGAATAAAGGATGTTGGAACTCTAAATCAAACATGGTTTGTGCTAGCTTCTTGAAACTTGATACACTCAATTAGTTCTGAGAGTGCTCTTTATGATTTTTTCCTTGTTGAAGTAGCCCTAAGCAGAGGCAAGGTAAAAACACTTTCATTTGAAAGCATTTGCCAAGCTTCCATAGAACTCTGAGTATACTGGAAAATCATTAAATATTTTTTCACCCAATCTTGTTGGTCCCTTGAAGGAATAATCATAACTCCAATCACACATGGCTCCCAAAATTTCATTCTCTTAGGTTTCAAGTGTTTGTTTGCAGGCACACTTTGAATTTTTAGGTTTCACTTCATTTTTCCTCTTTTGAAATAGATGCAATTGGAAATATAAATCAAACATTTTTCATGCTAGCTACTTGAAATGACAAAGTCAATTAAATCTCAGTGCACTTTCTCTTCTTTGTTCCATGTTGAAGTAGCCAAATATAGAGGCAAGACAAAAACACTTTCATTGGAATGTGTTTGCCAAGCTGCTACAGAACTCTGAGTTTACTGGAATCTCAGCAAATATTTTTTCCAGCAATCTTGGAGATACTTTGAAGGAATGATACGAACACCAGTCCACTTGGCCACCCAAATTTTATTCTTGGTTGAAGCGTTCGTTTGAACGAATACTTTGAAATTTTAAGTTTCACTTCAATTTCCCCTATAGGGATAGAGGAATTTGGAACTCTAAATCAAACATGTTTTGTGCTAGCTGCTTGAATCTTGACACACTCAATTAGTTCTCATTGCACACTCTATGCTTTGTTCGCTATTGAAATAGCCCTAAGAAGAGGCAAGGAGAAAATACTTTCATTTGAAAGATTTAGCAAAGCTTTCACAAAACTGTGAGTTTACTGGATTCTCAGCAAATATTTTTTTCACCAGATCTTGTTAATACTTTGAAGAAATGATCCATACTCCAGTCACACTTACCACCCCAGATTTCATTCTTCTAGATAGAAGCATTCACTTGCAAAAACACTTGGCATTTAGGTTTCAATTTTTTTCCCCTATATGGATAGATGAAGTTGGAACTCTAAATAAAACATGGTTTGTGCTAGTTGCTTGAAACTTGACACACTCAATTACTTCTCAGAGTGTTCAAAATGCTTTGTTCCCAGTTATAGTAGCTCTAAGCAGAGGCAAAAAACCCACATTCATTGAAAACTGTTTGCCAAGGTTCCAAAAAATATGAGTTTCTTGGAATCTTACCAAATATTTTTTCACCCGATCTTGTTGATACTTTGAAGGAATGATCTATACTCCAGTTGCACTTGGAACCCCAAATTTCATTCTTCTAGGTTGAAGCATTCATTTGCAGAAAAACTTTGAATATTTAGGTTTCACATCATTTAAATCTAAAGGGTTAGAAGCTTTTGAAACTCTAAATTAAATAAGGTTAGTGCTAGCTGCGTGAAACTTGAGACACTCAATTCGCTCTCAGGGCCCTCTCTATGCTTTTGTCACTGTTGAAGTAGCTCTAAGCAGAGGAAAGGTGAAAACACTTTCATTTCAAAGTGTTTGCAAAGCTTCCGTAGAACTCTGAGTATACTGAAAAATCAGTAAATATTTTTTTCACCTGATCTTGATGACACCTTGAAGGAATGATAGGACTACAGTTGCACTTGGCTCCCCAAATTTCATTTTTCTAAGTTGAAGCATTTGTTTGCAGAAACCCTTTGAATTGTTAGGTTTCACGTCATATTCCTGTACATGGATAGAGGTAGTTGGAACTCTATATCAAGTATGGTTTTTGATAGCTTCTTGAAACTTGTCACCCTCAATTTGTTCTCAGTGTGCTGTTCATGCTATGTTCCCAGTTGAAGTAGCCCTAAGAAGAGGCAAGGAAAAAAAACATTTTCATTTGATAGCTTTTGCCAAGCTTCAAAAGAATTCTGAGTTTACTGTAATCTCAGCAAATTTTTTCACCTGATCTTGTTGATATTTTGAAGGAATAACCAGTAACCCAGTCGCAATTGGATCCCCAAATTTCATTCTTCAAGGTTGATGCATTTGTTTGCAGGAACACTTTGAATTTTTAGATTTCTCTTTGTTTTCCCCTGTAGGAAAATGTGATAGGGGCCATTGAAACTCAAAATCATACATGGTTTTGGTAGGTGCTTGGAACTTTAGAAACTCAATAAGTTCTCATTGCACTCTCTATGCTTTGTTCCTTTATAGTAGCCCTAAGCATAGGCAAGGAATAAAACACTTTCATTTGAAAGCATTTGCAAAGCTTCCACAGAACTCTGTGTTTAGTGGAATCTCAGAAAATATTTTTTCACCCTATCTTGTTGATATTTTGAGGGAACTCTCTATGTGTTGTTCCCTGTGGATGTAACCTTATGCAGAGGCAAGAAAAAAAAAAAAACATTTTCATTTGAAGGCATTTGTGAAGCTTCCACAGAACTTCAAATTTACTGGAATCTCAGCAAATATTTTTTCACCTGATCTTGTTGATACTTTGAAAGAATTATCAGTACTGCAGTCGCACTTGGCCCTCATTCTTCTAGGTTGAAGCGTTCATTTGAAGGCACACTTAAAATTTTCAGGTTTCACTTCATTTTCCCCTATAGGGTTAGAGGCAGTTAGAAATCTAAATCAAACATGGTTTTTGGTAGCTGCTTTAAACTTGAAACACTCAATCAGTTCCCAGTGTGCTCTCTATGCTTTGTTCTCTGTTGAAGTAGAAATAAGCAGAAACAAGGAAAAAAAAACATTTTCGTTTGAAAACTTTTGCCAAGCTTCCAAAAAATCTTGAGTTTCCTGGAATCACGGCAAATATTTTTTTTTACTCTATATTATTGATACTTTGAAGGAACGACTGGTACTTGGCCCCCCAAATTTCATTCTTCTAGTATGAAGCATTCATTTACATGAAAACTTTGAATTTTTAGGTTTCACAAAATTTTCCCTCTCCAGGATAGAAGCAGTTGGAACTCTAAATCATACATGATTTATGCTAACTGCTTGAAACTAGAAACATTTTATGAATTCTCAGGGCACTTTGTATGATTTTTTCCCTGTTGAAGTAGCCCTGAGCAGAGGCAAGGTAAAAGCAATTTCATTTTAAAGCATTTGCTAAGCTTTCATTGAACTCTGAGTTTAGTTAAAAATCAGTAAATACTTTTTCACCCAATCATGTTGAAACCTTGAAGAAATGATTAGTACTCCAGTCTCAATTGGCTCCCCCAATTTCATTCTTCTATGTTGAAGCATTTGATTGCAAGAACA
>NW_026693094.1:0-12097 GCF_021218885.2 Marmota monax | reverse complement strand
GTTAGGGTTAGGCCTAGGGTTAGTATTAGGATTAAGGTTATCATAAGGATAATATATAGGGTTAGAGCTAGGGTTACGTCTAAGGTTATTGTTAAGATTAGGTGTAGAATTAGGCTTAGGGTTTGGAGTAGGGCTAGTAACACTAGCTTAGGGTAGGGTTAAGTTTAGGTTTAGGGGCATTAATATGCTTAGATTCTACCTGCTGAGAAACTTCGAGCAAAATTCCTCTGAAGTGAGACCGGCCAGGAATTAGTAGGATTATTTGAGGTGACAGTTTGCCCCAGACGAGTGAATCTCCACCACATGGCGGAGAGTTCAAGACCCACCACCCACCGCCACATGGCTCAGTGACCAGTTTCCTCTGTCGCGTGGCTCAGCGACCAGCCTCTGAGGCGCGGCTCAGCAGGCCCGGCTCAGGGACCCTATGAAGAGGTCTCTAACCAATCCTTCATGAAACAGAGAACAGGGAACTGAAACCAACCGAGATTCGGTCAGACCAGAGACAGGCCAGTCCCACCCCTCCCTTCGGACACTCCAGCAAGGAGCCTGGGTCCCGCCATTGCAGAGAGATGACGTCACCAGAGTTCGGACGAGGAGATTCCTTCCCAGCGGAATCCACTTTAGCAGGTGTGTGACTCCCACCACCACCAGATACAAATTGCCGGGAAACATCAAAAATCTCTCCATGGGCATGACTGTAGGGGCTGAGGGACTCCTTACACCCAACTCCCCCTACTGCCAGCTGCATGGGCGTGACTGTAGGGGCTGAAGGAAGCAGAGAAGACTCCCCATCCCCAACTCCCCCGACTGCCAATGGCGTGTGCGTGACTGTAGGGGCGGAGGGAAGCAGAGGGCATTCCCAACCCCCAACTCCCCATACCACCAGTGGAGTGGACGTGACTGTAGGGGCCGAGGGAAGCAGAGGGGATTCTCGATCCCCAACTCCCCTTGCAACCAGCGGCGACACCCAAGGTAGTAGCTACCAGTTTCCGAGGGTGTGCCCACCAAAGGGGTCCGGAAAAATTAAACTGTCGGTTCCCAGATCACCGCTCCATAGCACTGGGGCTTAGATGAATGACAGAGAGAGTGCTCAGTCGTTTGGGAAATAGGGCATGCGGTGGGGCTGCAATTGTAACCAGATCCTTGGGGAACCGCCTCCAGTGAGCAGGACCTGGCTGGCTGGCAGGATGAAGGGTGAGGGGCCAGAGAAGTGAAACGGCTCTGGACTAACAGGATTGAGAGATTCCCAGGAGCCACCTTACAGGGATTGCTGTGGGCACATAGAGGGCAGAAGCTTTGCTCAGAGGGCACAGCTCCGCCTACTGGAAGAGAAGAAAATGGATCTCTAAGACTTCATTTTTTTTGTTTTCTCCCCTTTACCTTCTTACTTTCTTTCCCTTTTCAAGTTTTATTGTTCTTTCCATTCTCCTCTATTCTATCTCTGTCTCCTTCTTTCTTTTTAAGAGCACCTTCCTTCTCCTACCCCCCAACTTTGATCCCAAGCATATGTCTTCCATTACGTGTAATTGTCTAAATGCAAATAGGTGAATGTTTCGAGTCTGTCTATAGGGCTCCTAAATACCTAGCTATTACCAAATAGCCTGATCCAATTGCCTGTTAATATCCCCCTTCAGTAGAGCAATCTTCCAAAGTATCCAAGACATACTAACCCTCATACCATCATAGCACCTAACCTAAACATAAATTCCTAAGACCAAACAACAAATCACTATATGCATACAGAATCTGGAATCATTTTATGAATTGAATGAATCAGCTTTAAAGTACAATAAAGCCCAACATTTCTAGGCATAGTCTCCCACCACAAAGGAGAGACCACAGAGATATACAAAACCAAAACTAATTTATAGGAGAAAACAGAAACACAGCAGTTAAACACAGTTGGAAAGTAACATGAACAACATGAAAAAACAAGGGAAAAAAGTATTACAAACAATGCAGGACAACTTAAATCTACAGGAGAACATAGAGACATCAGAAAAAATGGACAGAGAAAGAACTCAAGGCATACCTGACTCAGATGGAATGGAATCTTAGAGAAGTCATTAGACAGCAAGTCGAAACAATGAAAGAATACTTTGAAAATGAATTGCATAAGCAAATTCAAGTTGCAAAGAAGGAAATCTACCAGGAGAAAGAGATTAAAAAAAAAAAAAATCAAACAGTAATACTAGAAATGCAGGAAACCATAAACCAAATTAAAAACTCAAACGAGAATATTACAAATAGACTAGATCAAATAGAAGTCAGAACATCAGATAATGAAGACAAAGTTTATCAACTCGAAAAGAATATAGTCAATACAGAAAGGATGTTAAAAAATCATGAGCAAACCATGCAAGAGATATGGGATGTCATAAAAAAAAAAAAAAAAAAAAAAACTTGAGAGTCATTGGTATAGAAGAAGTTATAGAGGTTCAAACCAAAGGAATGAACAGTCTGTTGAATGAAATAATCTTAGAAAACTTCCCAGATATGAAAGATGGAATGGTTTGCCAAATCCTGGAAGCCTACAAGACCCCAAAGATACAAAATCCATAATAGACCAACTCCAAGACACATAATTATGAAGATATCCAACATACAGAACAAGGAGAGAATATTAAAAGCTACGAGAGAAAGGAGGCAGATTACATTCAGGGGTAAACCAATTAGGTTAATTGCTGATTTTTCATCATAGACTTTGAAAGCGAGAAGATCCTGGAACAATGTATTTCAAATGCTGAAAAATAATGGATTCCAACCAAGAATACTCTATCCAGCAAAATTAAGATTCACATTTGACAAAGAAATTAAAATATTTCATGATAAACAAAAGTTAAAAGAATTCACAGCCAGAAAACCAGCATTGTAAGGCATTTTGAGCAAAATACTACAAGAAGAGGAATTGAAAAACAGCACCCAAAACTAACAGTGGGAGGTATCTCAGTAAAGGGGGAGAAAAATAACCAAAGAGGAAAAACTAGCCAAATTAAAATAAATAAATAAATAAATAAGCATGATTGGGAGTACAAACCATATATCAATAGTAACCCTAAATGTTAATGGCTTAAATTCACCAATCAAGAGACATAGGCTAGTAACCTGGATTAAAAAAAAAAAAAAAACTGATCCAACAATATGCTGCCTTCAGGAGACTCATATGATAGGAAAAGACATACACAGGCTGAAGGTGAAAGGTTCGGAAAAATCATACCACTCACATGGTCCTCGGGAGCAAGCAGGAGTGGCCATACTCATATCGAATAAAATCAAATTCAAACCTAAGTTAATCAAAAGGGATAAAGAAGGACACTATGTACTGTTAAAAGGAACCATTCACCAACAAGACATAACAATTATCAATATGTATGCACCAAATAATGGTGCTGCAACATTCATAAAACAAACTCCTCAAGTTCAAGAGTCAAATAGACCACAACACAATAATTATGGGTGACTTCAACACACCACTCTCTCCATTAGACAGATTCTCCAGGCAAAAGCTGAATAAGAAACTATAGAACTCAATAACACAATCAATAACCTAGACTTAACCGACATATATAGAATATATCAACCATCATCAGGAGGATACACGTTCTTCTCAGCAGCACATGGATCCTACTAAAAGATAGACCATATATTATGCCATAGGGCAACTCTTAGTAAATATAAAGATGTGGGGATAATACCATGCATCTTATCTGATCATAATGGAATGAAACTGGAAATCAATGATAAAGGAAGGAAGGAAAAATCCTGCATCACCTGGAAAATGAACAATATATTACTGAATGATCAATGGGTTACAGACGACATAAAGGAGGAAATCAAAAAATCCTTAGAGATAAACGACAACACAGACACAACATATCGGAATCTATGGGAAACAATGAAAGCAGTTTTAAGAGGGAAATTCATTGCCTGGAGTTCATTCCTCACAAAAAGAAAAAAAAAAAAACTAACAAATAAATGAACTCACACTTCATCTCAAAACCCTAGAAAAGGAAGAGCAAAACAACAGCAAATTTAGTAGAAGACAAGAAATAATTAAAATCAGAGTGGAAATCAATGATATTGAAACCAAAAAAAAACATTGAAAAAATTGATAAAAGTAAAAGTTGGTTCTTTGAAAAAATAAATAATATTGACAGACCCTTAGCCATGCTAACAAAGAGAAGAAGAGAGAGAACTCAAATTACTAACCTACAGGAAGAAAAAGGCAATATCACAATGGACACTACAGAAATAACGAAGATAATTAGAAAGTATTTTGAAACCCTATATTCCAATAAAATAGAAGATAGTGAAGTTATCAGTAAATTTGTTAAGTCATATGATCTGCCCAGATTGAGTCAGGAAGACACACACAATTTAAACAGACCAATAACAAAGGAGGAAATAGAAGAAACCACCAAAAGACTACCAACCAAGAAAAGCACTGGACTGGATGGGTATACAGCAGAGTTTTACAAAACCTTCAAAGAAGAGTTGATACCAATACATTTCAAGCTATTTCAAGAAATAGAAAAAGAAGGAGCTCTTCCAAATTCATTCTATTAGGCCAACATCACCCTAATCCCGAAAGCAGATAAAGACATTTCAAAGAAAGAAAACTACAGATCAATATCACTAATGAACTTACATGCAAAAATCCTCAATAAAATCCTGGCGAATCGAATACAAAAGCATATAAAAAAATTGTGCACCATGATCAAGTAGGATTCATTCCTGGGATGCAAGGCTTGTTCAATATATGGAAATCAATAAATGTTATTCACAACATCAATAGACTTAAAGATAAGAACCATATGATCATCTCAATAGATGCAGAAAAAGCATTCGACAAAGTACAGCATCCCTTTATGTTAAAAACACTAGAAAAACTAGGGATAACAGGAGCTTACCTCAACATTGTAAAAGCTATATATGCTAAGCCTCAGGCTAGCAACATTCTTAATGGAAAAAAACTGAAGGCATTCCCTCTAAAATTTGGAACAAGACAGGGATGCCCTCTCTCACCAGTTCTATTCAATTTAGTTCTTGAAATACTAGCCAGAGCAATTAGACAGACAAAAGTAATTAAAGTCATAAAAATAGGAAAAGAAGAACTTAAATTATCACTATTTGCGGGTGATATGATACTATATCTAACAGACCCAAAAGGGTCTACAAAAAAACTACTAGAGCAAATAAATGAATTCAGCAAAGTGGCAGGATATAAAATCAACACGCATAAATCAAAGGCATTCCTGTATATCAGCGACAAAACTTCTGAAATGGAAATAAGGAAACCACTCCATTCACAATATCCTCAAAAAATAAAATAAAATACTTGGGAATCAACCTAACAAAAGAGGTGAAAGATTTATACTATGAAAACTACAGAACCCTAAAGAGAGAAATAGAAGAAGATCTTAGAAGATGGAAAAAATATACCCTGTTCATGGATAGGCAGAACTAACATCATCAAAATGACGATATTACCCAAAGTTCTCTATAGGTTTAATGCAATGCCAATCAAAATCCCAATGGCATTTCTTGTAGAAATAGATAAAGCAATCATGAAATTCATATGGAAAAACAAAGGACCCAGAATAGCAAAAGCAATTCTAAGCAGGGAGTGTGAATCTGGAGGTAAAACTGTACTACAGAGCAATAGTGACAAAAATAGCATGGTACTGGTACCAAAACAGGCGGGTGGACCGATGGTACAGAATAGAGGACCCAGAGACCAATCCACAAAATTACAACTTTCTTATATTTGATAAAGGGCTAAAAGCATGCAATAGAGGAAGGATAGCATCTTCAACAAATGGTGCTGGGAAAACTGGAAATCCATATGCAACAAAATGAAGTTGAATCCCTTTCTCTTGCCATGCAAAAAAGTTAAATCAAAATGGATCAAAGAGCTTGATATCAAGTCAGAGACTCTGCATCTGATAGAAGAAAAAGTTGGCTCTGATCTACGTATTGTGGGGTTGGGCTCCAAATTCCTTAATAGGACACCCATATCTCAAGAGTTAATAACAAGAATAAACAAATGGGACTTACTTAAACTAAAAAGTTTTTTTCTCAGCAAGAGAAACCATAAGAGAGGTAAATAGGGAGCCTACATCCTGGGAAGAAATTTTTACTTCTCACACTTCAGATAGAACCCTAATATCCAGAGTATGCAAAGAACTCAAAAAATTAAACAATAAGATAACAAATAACCCAATCAACAAATGGGCTAAGGACCTGAACAGATACTTCTCAGAGGAGGACATACAATCAATCAACAAGTACATGAAAAAATGCTCACCATCTCTAGCAGTCAGAGAAATGAAAATCAAAACCACCCTAAGATAGCATCTCACTCCAGTAAGATTGGCAGCCATTATGAAGTGAAACAACAATAAGTGCTGGCGAGGATATATGGAAAAGGGTACACTTGTACACTGCTGGTGGGACTGCAAATTGGTGCGGCCAATTTGGAAAGCAGTATGTAGATTCCTGGGAAAGCTGGGAATGGAACCACCATTTAACCCAGCTATCGCCCTTCTCGGACTATTCCCTGAGGATCTTAAGAGAGCGTACTATAGGGATACTGCCACATCAATGATCAGAGCAGCACAATTCACAATAGCTAGACTGTGGAACCAACCTAGATGCCCTTCAATAGATGAATGGATAAAAAATGTGGCATCTATACACAATGGAGTATTACCCAGCACTAAAAAAATGACAAAATCAAAGAATTTGCAGGGTAATGGATGGCATTAGAACAGATTACGCTAAGCAAAGCTAGCCAATCCTTAAAAAACAAATGCCAAATGTCTTCTTTGATATAAACAGAGCAACTAAGAACAGAACAGGGAGGAAGAACATGAGGAAAAGATTAACATTAAATAGAGATGAGTGGGGGGAGAGAAAGGGAGAGAGAAGGGAAAGCATATGGAAATGGTAGGAGACCCTCAATGTAACACAAGATTACATATAAGAGGTTGTGAGGGGAAAGGGGGGGGGAGGGAGAGAACTGAACAACAGCAGATGAGGTAGAGAGGGAGATGGGAGGGGAGGGGAGGGGAGATAGTAGGGGATAGGAAAAGTAGTGGAATACAACAGTCACTAATATGACATTATGTAAAAGCATGGATGTGTAACCGATGGGATTCTGCAATTTGTATTTGGGGTAAAAATGGGAGTTCATAACCCACTTGTATCAAATGTATGAAAAGTGATGTCATGAGCTTTGTAATGTTTTGAACAACCAATAAAAAATAAATAAATAAATAAATAAATAAAATAATAATAAATTAAAAAAAAAAGTTTAGGTTTAGGGTAAAGGTTAGATTTTGAGCTAGGGTTAGTCCTAGGATGAGATTTAGGTTTAGTGTTAGGTCTAGGGTTAGGGTTAAGGTTATGGTCAGGGTTAGGTTTAGGGCTAGGGCTAGGGTTTTCATTAGGGTTAGGGTTAGGTTTAGGTTTATGGGAATATATTGGTTTAGATATAAGGTTAGCTTTAGTGTTAAGTTTTGATTTAGGGTTAAGTTTAGTTTTAAGGCTAGGTTTACTTTTGGGTTTAGGGTAAAGGTTAGGGTTTGAGTTAAGGTAAGGGCTACAGCAAAGGTTATGTTTAGGGTTAGGTCTAGGTATAGGTTTATGATTTGTATTAGGTTTTGGTTAGGGTTAGACCTAGTGTTATCATTAGGGTTAGGGTTAGATTAAAGGTAATGACTAGGGTTAAAGCTAGGGTTAGGTCTAGGGTTAAAGATAGGATTCGGGCTAGGGTTACACTTATGGTTAGGGATAGTTCTAGGGTTATGTTTAGGCTTTGAGCTAGGGTTAGGAATAAAGTTTGGGTTAGCATTATGGTTAGGGCTAGGGTTACGGTGAGGATTATGTTTAGGGTAGGTATAGGCCTTGGATTAGAGTAAGGTTTGGTGTTAGGTTTAGGCCTAGGGTTAGTGCTATGGTTAATGTAAGATCTAGGGTTCTAATTAGGGCTAGTTTTAGGGTTAGGGCTATGGATAGGTCCAGTGTTAAATTTAGATTTTGATTTAGGTTCAGGTTTAGAGCTAGGTTTAGTGTTAGTGTCAGGGTCAGTGTTCAAGTCAGTGTTAGGGTTAGGGGGAAAGCCAGAATTAGGACTAGGTTTAGGTGTAGGGGTAGGGTTAGTGTTTGTTTCAGGTTAATGGTTATTGTTAGGACTAGGACTACATTTAGTTTTAGGTCTAGGGCTAGAGTTATTGCTAGATTTAGGATTAGCTTTAGGTCTAGGACTAGTGTTAGGGTTAGGTTTGGGTATAAGTTTACTTGTAGTGCTAGTTTCAGGTTTCAGTTTAGGGTTAGATTCAGGTTTAGACCTATAATTAATGTTAGGGTCAGAATAAGGGTGAGGTTTAGAGTTAGGTTTTGGGTTAGGGTTAGAGCTAGGACAAGGGCTAGGATTAGGACTAGGTTTAGGTATAGGGTAGGGCTAGGATTAGGATAGGGTTAGTGTTTGGTTTAGGCTAAGTATTAGGATTAGGACTAGGTTTAGCATTATGGATAGGTTTTGGCTTATCATAAGGGATTGGGTTAGAGCTAGGGTTAGGGATATGTATAGGGTTTGGTTTAGGGCTAGAGTTAGGGTTAAGGGTAGAGTTAAATCTAGTTAGGGCTCGGATTAGTGTTATTTTGTGTTAGGGTTAGGGCTATTTCCAGTGTAATAACTAGGGTTACAATTAGGGTTAGTTTTAGGGTTAGGATTTGGGCTTGGGTTAGCATTAGGGTCAGGGTTATGTTTAAAGTAAAGGATAAAGTTAGATCTAGGATTTGGGCTATGGTTACAGTTAGGATTTGGGCTAAGATTAGGGTTAGGGTTAGGTCTAGGGTTATTGTTAGGGTAAAGGTTAGAGTTTGAGCTGGTATAAGGACTACGGCAATCATTAGGGTAGGGTTTGGTTAGGTTAATGTTAGGATTATGCTTACGGCTAGGTTTAGGGCTATGTTTTAGGTGAGGTTCATGGCTAGCATTAGGGCTATGGGTAATGTAAGAGCTAGGGTTATAGTTATGGCTAGATTAAGGGTTAGGGTTATGGATAAATTCTGTGTTAGTGTTAGGTTTGGGGTAGGATAAGATTTAGAGCTAGGGTTTATGTTAGGGTAAGCATCAGTGTTCAGGTTAGTATTGGATTTATTGTTAGGGCCAGAATTAGAACCAGGTTTACATCTAGGGGTAGGGTTAGTTATTGTGTTAGGTTAATGGTTATTGTTCAGGCTAGGGCTAGAATTATGGCTACATTTAGAAGTGATTTTAGGTCTAGTGCTAGTGTTACAGTTAAGTTTAGGTATATTTTTACCGGTAGGGCTTGTGTTAGGGTTTATTTTAGGATTAGGGTCAGGCTTATTCCTAGGGTTAGTGTTAGGGTCAGAACAAGGGTCAGGGTTAGGCTTAGACATTGGGTTAGGGTTAGAGATAGAATGAGATCTAGGGTTAGGACTGTAATAGAGTTAAGGTTTGGAGTAGGCTAACGATTAGGGTTAGAACTAGAGTAGCATTAGGGTGAGGGTTTGACTTAAGGTAAGGGATAAGTTTAAAGCTAGGGTTAGGGTTAGGATTAGGGCAAGGGTTAAAGCTAGAGTTAGGGCTCAGACTAGGGCTAGGTTTTGTGTTAGGGTTAGGGCTATGGCTAATGTAAGAACTGGTTTTATGCTTATGGCTAGGGTTAGGGTTAGGGCTAGGTATAGTGTTTGGGTTAGGTTTAGGGTTAGGGTGATATTTAGAGTTAGGGTTAGTTTTAGGTTCAGAGTCAGGGTCAATATTAGTTGTAGCTTAGGATTAGGGCTAGGTAGAGCATTAGGATTTGGTTTAGGTTAAAGTTTAGTATTACAGCGGCCATAGCTCAGTTTTGTTTGAGGGCTATGGCTAGGCTTAGGGCAAGTTTTCAAATTAGCATTAGGTTTAGGGCTAGTGTTAGGGTGAGATATATGTTTAGGGTTAGGGTTAGATTTAGAGTTAGGGTTAGATCTAGGTTTATGGCTAGGCCTAAGTTTAGGGCTAGGTTTGGGCTAGGGTTTGGGCTAGGCTTTGGCTTAGAAAGGGATAAGTTTATAACTAGGGATAGGGGTAAGGTGAGAGTTATAGTTAGTCTTAGGGCTAGTGATATGGTTAGGTTTAGGATTAGGGCTAAATTAGGGATAGGATTAGAGCTAGGGTTAGTATTAGGACTAGGCCTTGGTTTAGGGTTAGGGTTAGGATTAGGGTTAGTGTATATTATGATGTTATAGCTAGGTTTAGGCATAGGGTGAAGTTTAAATTTAGGATTAGGGCTAGTGTTCAGTTTAGAGTTATGATTAAGGCTAAGTTTATGGCCAGGATTAAGGCTACGATTTTTGTTAGGGTTAGGTCTAGCATTAGGCCTAGGGATAAAGTCAGGTTTAGTGTTATGGTTAGGGAAAGTTTTAGGGTTTAGTTTATGGTTAGGTAGAGTGTAAGGATTAGGTTAAGGGTTAGGTTCAGTTTTAGATAGGGGTATTATTAGGGTCAGTAAAAGGGTTAGGGTTCATTTAGGTTAAGGTTTAAATTTAGGGCTCAAATTAGGATTAGGGGTAGGTTTAGGGTTAGGGTAATGGATATGGTTAGGTTTTGGTTTCAGGTTAGGTTTAGGTAATAGTGTTAGAATTATGGATAGGGTTATGGTTATCCTAGGGTTAGCATTAGGGTTAGGTTTATGGTTAAGGTAATGGATAGGGTTAGATCTAGGGTTAGGTTTAGGATTAAGGCTAGGGTTAGGATTAGGTTTAGGCTAAGAGTTAGGGTTAGGGTTAAATCTAGGGTTAGGGCTCAGATTAGGGCTAGTTATAGATTAGGTTATGGCTTATGTAGGGCTATGGCTAATGTAAGAAGTAGCATTACGATTAGGGCTAGATTTAGGGTTAGGGTTAGGGCAAGGTCTAGTGTTACGATTAGGTTTAGTTTTAGGGTGATGATTTGAGATAGAGTAAGTAACCCGGTCAGAGTCCGGGTCAGTGTCAGTTTTAGGGTTAGGGATAACATTCAAATTAGAGCTAGGGTTAAGAGTAGGTGTAGGGTTAGGTTTTGCGTTAAAGTTATAACAAGAATTAAAACCCAGGGCTAATGTCAGGTATACAGTTACATTTAAGTTAGGATTAGCATTACGGCTATGGCTCAGTTTTGTTTTAGGTCTAGGGCTTGGGTTAAGGGCTAATTATTGGATTAGTGATAGTGTCAGGGCTAGTGGTAGGGTGAGGTTTAGGCTTCGGGTAAGGGTTACATTTAGAATTATGGTTATATCTAGGGTTAGGGTTAGGGTTAGGGCTAAGTTTAGGGCTAGTATTAGGATTACAGTAACAGATAAAGTTAGTACTAGAAGTAGGTCTAGTTCAAGAGTTAGAGTTAGTATTAGGGCTAGGGTTAGAGTAAGGGTTATATTTAGCTACAATTAGGTCTAGGATTAGAACTAGGGTAACTGTTATTGTTATGCCTAGTGTTAGGGCTCGGGTTAGGGTTAGTGATAGTGTTAGGGTTAGGGTTAGGATTAAGTGAAGGGATGTGGTTATACCTAGGTTCAGAACTAGGGCGATGGTTGATATTAGGGAATGGGCTAGGGTTAGGTTTCAGATTAGGATTAAGGCTAGGTTTAGGGCTAGGATGAGGGCTAGGGTTTGTGTTAGGTTTAGGGCAAGAATTAGGTAGATTGCTAATGTCAGGTCTATGGTTTGGTTAGGGATAGTATGACGCTTAGTTTTATATCTATGTCTTGTGTAAGGGTTAGGTTTAGGGTACGGGTCAGGTTTAGAGCTAGGTGTATTATTAGAGTCAGTGTCTTGTTCAGAGTTTGTTTTGGGTTATGGTTTAGGTTTAGTGCTGAAATTAGTGTTAGTGTTAGGGTTACTGTTAGAGTAATTGATAGAGTTAGGTTTAGGTATTGGATAGTGTTAGTGTTAGTGATAGGTTTAAATTTAGGCCTAGGGTTATCATTTGGGTTAGGCTTATGTTTAGTGTTAGGGTCAGGTTTAAACCTAGGGTTAGAGTTAGGGTCAGAATAAGGATCAGGTTTAGGGTTAGAGTTTGGATTAGGGTTAGAGCTAGAATGACCACTAGGGT
>NW_026693093.1:0-25203 GCF_021218885.2 Marmota monax | reverse complement strand
TTTGGGGGGGATTGGCTTATTGTCACTCAGCATTGATACTCTCCCATTCTGTCCATTTATCAGTATATGCCATAATTTCATTCTTATTTATGGCCTAGTAATATTGCATTATGTATATTTACCACATTGAGACATGGGAATCCCAAATCTCTAAAAAGTATAATTTCAGACCCCCAGATCAAAATTCTACAGATTCTTAAACACTGGATCTACCAAAGAATGGAATAGCTGGGTCATATGATGGTTCCATTCCAAGTTTTCTGAGAAATCTCCATACTGTTTTCCAGAGTGATTATACCAATTTTCAGTTTCACCAGCAATGTATGAGTGTTCCCCTTTCCCCACATCCTCATCAAAATTCATTGTTACTTGTATTCTTGATAATTGACATTCTGGTTGGAGTGAGATGGAATCTCAGTGTAGTTGTTTTTTAAAATTTCTTTTAGTTATAGATGAACACATACCTTCATTTTATTTATTTATTTATTTTTATGTGATGCTGAGGATCAAACCTAGTGCCTGCCTCATATGTGTGAGGCAAGCACTCTGCTACTGAGCCACAATCCCAGCTCTCAGTGTAATTTTAATTTGCATTTCTCTAATTGCTACAGATGTTGAATATTTTTGCATGTATTTGTTGACCATTTGCATTTCTTTTAAGAAGTGTCTGTTTTGTTTCTTTGCCCATTTATTTATTGGGTCATTTGGGATTTTGGGTGTTAAGTGTTTTAAGTTCTTTGTATGTCCTGTAAATTAATGTCTTATCCAAGTTGTGGTTGGTAACAATTTTCTCCCATTCTGTAGGCTCTCTCTTTACACTCTTGCCCCGCCCCCCCCCCCCTTTTTTTTTGTGGTGCTGGGGATTGAACCCTCCAGGGCCTTGTGCACCCAAGGCAAGCACTCTACCAACTGAGCTATATCTGCAGCCCTGACTTTTTGCTTTGAAGAAACTTTTTAGTTTGATACTATCCCATGTATTGATTCCTGATCTTATTTCTTGCACTTTAAGAGTCTTGTTGAGCAAGTCAGTTACTGAGCTGATTAGCAAGCCATTTTTATTAAGCAGCAGTGGAATGGCACATTTTCAGAGGAAAAAATGGGGACTGCTTACAAGAGAGGTCTTTTTTTAAAAAAAAATAGGTTTTAATGAGATTTAATCATAGCAGAATGCTTAGTGCGACTTACTCATTAGAGACTTGGGACGTGCCACTGAGCATTCAGGAAACCAGTTGTGCAGTTAAAACTCTAACTCAGGAAAACAGCTGTAAAACTTGAAACTCGTCCTAACTCATGCACAGTTGGAAAAGCTTGGATAAAAATCCAGAGCCCAGGGCCCATTGTTTGTCTTTCCCTTCTCCCCTCTAGGATCACCCTGTCTTCCTTTTCTCCCTGAGGACTCTCATTTTCCTTTTCTTGGGGGAATGTTATTTTCCATCTTCATCACCCACTTTATCAATCCCAGAATATTATTTATTTCTGATTTTTCCATATCGGGTCACACTGTGGTGCCACCTGAAATGCAGGTTCTCCTAGTCCCCCTCCCTCCTTTGTAGCACATCCATTCTTGCAATTGTGGCGATGGGCTTTCTTCCTTTATTATTCCCAATCTTGTGAGTCTGTAAGCTGTTCTGAGAGTCCAGTATTAATTCCCAGTAAAAATCCCCCTGCACCCACGTTACTGAGAAGCTGATCATTCACTTTCCTGTGCTCACACCACAGAGGAGCTTGGAAAGCAGCCTGTCTTCTCAAGATTCTATTAGACTTTCAACTGAACATTTTACTTGATTTGTTGTGTCTTTCATTTCCAAGATTTCTATTTGGTTCTTTTTCAGCATTTCTATTTCTTTATTGAATTTCTCAATTATATTCTATACTGACTTCCTTAATTCATTCAGTTGTTTTTCTATGTTCTCTTGGAATTCATTGGTCATTTTTTATAATGATTCTTTCACATTCCTTATCTAATATTTCATCCAGTTCAATGTTTTTGGTGTTCGCTGCTGGTGAATTATGAACTTCAGGTAGTGTTGTGTTGGCTTGTCTTTTCATACTTCTTGTATTTATACGTTGGATTTTATGCATCTGTTGGAAGAGATTTCTCTTCCACTTCTACATGTGGACTTTATAGGGCACAATCTTCAATTCAAATGTCCTAGAGCGATCTGGATTGAGACCCTCATTTAGGTGTGGTGTCCAGAGCCTTTGTGTAATTTCTCTGCTTTTGCTGTAGTAATGGCTGTCCATAGGTAGGACCTGGAGACATATTTCTAGCTGTTTTTACTTCAGTCCTGATCATTAGTTTGAGTTTTTGTTTCTTCTATTCTTTGTATTAAAATATAACTGAAGATCGACTGTCATTCATTTGTATGTGGAGCCAGGTTTACTGTCTTTTGATTGAGTTTAGTTTAGCAGCAGATTTTCTGCCTGCAAATTTGTGTCCCTGTAGGTTCCCAGAACTCAAGGACTAGGAGGAAACAAACAATAGCAATAACCAATGCAAAGATATACAACATTAAACTAAATACTTGGTTTCTACTTTGACATCCACAATGTTAATTGCCACAAAAATCAGAAATGGTAGCGTCAACAATTGCCAACAGCAAAAACAATAAGTGACCATGAACTATATCTGACATTAAAGCAAGTAACAGGTGTCAACTATGTCATCCACAGCAGTAATAACTGAAACAGTATTAATGGTGGTGGCAGGAGTTACATAAACCAATTAGTGCTAAAAGATGGTAGGAATAAAGTTAATTAAGAGAAAAAGAAAATGTGATAGGAAGGTAGAAAAGAGTTTCAAATAGTGAACATAGAGAATGCAGAAGAGATGTAGCTTGCGATGGTTATGAGGTAGGAGGAGAAATTGAAGTAACAATGTAAAGGGAGAACGAAAGAACAATAGAATTTGGATGTTAGCAAAAGAAAACATAGAAAAAGAAATAAGAGAAATAGGCAAGTGAAAGACAATGCAAAACAAAACCAAAACGTACTAACAAAAGACATGGCAAGGAAAAATATCTACATTTAAAAAGCTAGAAATGATAAAAAGAAAAAAAAATGTGTAGATGTCTATGTCCATGAACCAAGCAGCACAGCAAAACACACACACACACACACACACACACACACACACACACAAAAGAAAAGAAAAACAGATCATGAAAAATTAAGGAATCCTTTGTAAGAGGAGTTCAAATAGCCAATGAGAATAGATGGACACTGTCTATGCCCAACTGTCTTTCTTTCCATTTTTTTTTTTCCCTTGGGCTGAGTGAGATTAAGGACTGGGTGTGGTTAACCTTTTGCTGTTTTTGTGTTGGTCACAAAGTTGCCAGTTGGAGTGGCCTGGGACTGAAGCTGATTCAAATTATTCTCAGTTTCTCTTCTCCCAAGTATGAGATAGGATGGGATGTGAAGTACTGCCATTGGAGTTTGCATAGACCAGATGGATGCACTCCCCAGGGTGGGGTCACTGCAGAATTTTATGAGTGGAGTTGAATCATGTGGGGCTTAGGTCTAATCATGCCTTGGGCTGTACTGGATGGTGTCTACTCTGGAGAGATTAGATCAAAACACCCCTAGGTCCTGGCAGTTGCTGATTTCTGTTAGATCTCTCAAGATCTCAGGATCTCAGGAGCCTCTCAAGGATTCTGTTTGTGGGGCAAGAGAGACAATCCTACACCCTATCTGCTCCCCATGAACACACTCTTTCCAGGATTTTCAGGCTTAGTCCCTGAGCATATTCACACTCACCTGCTCAGATTCCAGACCTGCTTCAGCTGGTCATGTGAGCCACCAGACTCAAAGGTAGAAGTGAGTTGGGATCTTGTTTACTTTTACAACTTGAATTCGCCTGGATAAAATATTCTCTCTGCCTGTTTTCACCCCATTTTGCTTGGTACACCTGGGCTACATGAAGGTGCTTGCTAGGTCAGTGTAGCAGTGTTTGCTCAGATTTTCCAGCTCCTGCAGCAGCAGATGCAGCATGACCACCCCAAGATGGCTTCCACTTTAGCTTTCCATGGCTATTTGGGAAACACACACTTTTCAAGCACCAGTGCACAGTGCAGATGGTGGATCAGCTAAGGGGAGGTTTCTGAGTTTGGGTTTTTCTATATTCAATCTGTCCTGAACCAGCTCTGCTGCTGCTGCAGCTGCAGCTACCACAAACAACTGCTCCAATGTAGTCTTTCTTCTTTATTTAATGTACGCAAATATTTGAGTCTCTTAAGATTTTGACTATTATTTGCTAATCAGTTTTAGTGAAACTCCTCTCTCATCTACCTCGTGGAGAAGCAGTACTATTGCTACTTGAATCCTGAGCCACAGTGCAACTAGGAATATAGCCTTGTCATGATCTTTTAACACATTTTCTTTATTGTTGACTTTCTTTTCAAGATTATATACTTTGTCTTCAAAGCCTGAGAATCTCCTCCGTGTTGTCTAATATTGGTGATGCTTTCAACTGATTTTTTTTGGGGGGCAGGTACCGGGGATTTAACTCAGGGGAACTGAACTACTGAGTCACATCCCCAGCCCTATTTTGTATTTTATTTAGAGACAGGGTCTCACTGAGTTGCTATGCACCTTGCCGTTGCTGAGGCTGGCTTTGAACTTGCGATCCTCCTGACTCCGCCCCCCCAGTCAACTGATTTTTTAAATTCAATCCATTGAGCTTTTTATTTTCAGGATTTATTTTTTTATAATCTTTCTCTATTGAAATTATCTTTTACTTCCTGTACTTTCTTAGTTCATTTCTTATGTCTTCTTTTAATTAATTGAATACTTTTTAAACTATGGACTTTCTAAATTTTCTATCTGATATTTCTTCCACTCTGATATCAATGAGATCAGTTGTTGAATTATTGTGGGCTATTTGGAGTGACTTGTTCCCTGGGTTTTTCATATTGTTTTTATGTCTACCCATCTATTGAGATGATTATCTCTTCTGCTTTTATATGAGCTTCTTTCTCTTAACTGCCCCAGGCTGGGTGAATATCCAAGTATCAGTACTCCCACTCAATGTGTATTCTTTACTATGTCCAATATCCAGCACTACTTTTAAAGAAGTTGCTAAACCCTTTTAACTGCAATCACTTCAGAGCAAAGCTATGTGATCATAAAATTTAGGGGAAAAACTTATTAAAAATGTTCTCTACATTTTCTCTAATCCAAGTATAAATTTATAATAACATTCTTAAGTAGGTTGAGAAATTATTATTGAGCATAATGAAATTTTATGGGGTTAAAAATGGGATAAGAGAAAAAATTGATAAAGAAAAAAGAGAAAAGTGAAAGTAAAATAATACAAAGTAAGATAAAATGGAAAAAATGTTAGGGATTTGAGGCAGAAACCAGTGGTGCAAAAGGGAGAAGTACAAACTTGAATTTGGAAAGTAAAGATAGAGTGATTACAGTTTAAAACAGAAGAAATATAATCAATTGGCTTGAGGGCTGCAATATCAAATAATAAGGGAATAAGTATCAGTTCAATATGAAAAGTAAGATCAAAATTGACAGATCCATTTATGATATTCTATGCAGAGGTGGGGAAGTGTCTCATTGCATCTTCCTGATTTGGATTTCATCAGGATTTTGGATCTTTAGAAGATGCACACCATTTACCTCTGAGTTTCTCTGGGGATGAAGATGGTGATCACATTATTTTACCTCTGATACAATTCCTGGAGAGCCCCTTTGACCTTTGGTGGGTTCAGGTACCTACCAGCTTTCTGTTGGGTCAGAGGAGATGGTTCCTATTTGTGATTTAGGACCTCCCTGTTGGGGGTGCAGTCTTGAACAAAAGCTCTGTGTATCCAACACTGTCAGTTCCCATGTGGGCTACACATGTATATTGCATAGAGGGTGTAGTGATCCAAAGTAGAAGTATTGTAATCTCCTTGATATGGCAATGGGTGACCTGTTGTGGGGATGGGTGCTGCTGCACCCTCTGGAGGGCACAGGTTGCAGATTTGGGGCTTGTATCTGGACACACTAAGTGGTGTATGTGGGACATTGCTCTGGAAGTCCTTTAGTGGGGGCAACTGCCACTGTGCATGAACTGAGGTTCTCTGCTGGCTGCTTAGGGTTATTTTTAGGAAATGTTTTCCATGGTTCCATGCATCTGGATGAGAACTGAGTTAACTGGCAACATCTGTGGACTCTCCTAGAAGGGCTAGGGCACAGGAGCTACTTCCCTGGTTGCTTTGATTTTCTTGCTGGTTGGTGCCTGCTAGTCAGTCCAGAGGCCCATGTCTGCATGATTCAAAGCTGCTGCATGTACTGGTGTAGTGGAATAGGACTTATGGATAGATCTTGGTGACTATCTGCAACCGGGGAGTCTGTGAATGCAGGCTCTCTGTGGATGGACTTTGACACATAAGTCTACACCCTTGCTGATATAGATCATGGGGTACCAACCCCACGACTCGTGTTGGTTGGCCCACCTTTGTCTCAGCTCCTATGGCCAGCTGCCAGTTTTGAATATCTGAGTACCCGCTTCCCTCCACGGGGGCTTCTTTGTAGCAGCACTAGTTGGTGCAGCTCACCAGTGTTTGACCTGTCACAGTGGTTGGAGGGTAGAGTGTCAGTTTGGCCCACCCTTGCCTGAGTTACTGCAGTGGCTGAGGGTAGCTCTGGGTTGGGGTGAGCACACTCCAGGAATAATTTCCTTTCAGATCAGCTCCACCCCACTCCACTTGTCCTCTGTGAAGGGGAGGGGGTTTCAGCTTGTAGTGATCCCTCTATAAGTTCCTTTTCGGTGAATTAATGAGACAACCCATTGCAAAGGCATTCTGTGTAGTTTTTTTGGTTACTATCTTTAGATGGGGAGAAGCTGTACTGATTTAATTCCATCTAGGGAGGCTGGCTAACTGCAGACTCTATAAAATGGTTGTACTGCCAAGAATTTTTTTCTTCTTACACTTTGGTCTGAATTGTATGATCTCATTCACTGTCTTTTCTGTTCCTGTCCCATTTTCATTTGGTTTGTTTTTCTTTCCACATGTTAAGGAAATATGCTTGTGGGCTTTCCTTCTCCTTCTTTCTCTCATTTTTACCCTTCCCTCCAACCCTGCTCTGGTCAGTGTTTATAGTCAAGGACTTCTTTGCTTATTTTCTTCTCTGGTAACCAATTTCTAAGTCATTGCAAGTCTCTTTCTTTTTAATATTGAATTCTAGAGTGTTTATTCTGTCACCTGCATCACTGGTGAGCTGTTCTTTCACTGCTTTATTTCTAGATTGTGGAGGAATTGAGGATTGCTGCCTAGATCCACGCTGCCATGTTCTGAGTCTTCCCAAACTACACATAATATTGGTTATTCTTTAAATGTTTGGTAGAATTCAGCAGTGAAGCTATTCAGTCCTGGGATTTTCTTTGATAAGAGATTTTTATACTGATTCAATTTCCTTTGTCATTGTTTCTTAAGAATTTTGGTTTCTTTGTGATTCAGTCTTTTTTTTTTAAAGAGAGAGAGAAAGAGAAGAGAATTTTTAATATATATATATATATATATATATATATATATATATATATATTTTAGTTATTGGCGGACACAACATCTTTGTATGTGGTGCTTAGGATCGAACCCAGGCCGCACGCATGCCAAGAGAGCGCGCTACCGCTTGAGCCACATCCCCAGCCCTGTGATTTAGTCTTTTTAGGTTATATGTTTCTAGGATTTTATCCATATTTTAGATAGGTTGCACAAATTGTTGATGTTCATATGTAGGTCTCTTATTAACTTTTATATTTCTGCGTTATCAGTTATATGTTTCTCCTCATTCCTTTCTAATTTGGTTAGAATACTTTCCCTTTCTCCTTCATTATTGTAGCTAACAGTTTGTCAATTTTGTTTAGCCTTTCAAAAAAGCAACTTTGTTTTGCTGATATTTTATATTATCTTTCTAGTTCCTATTTCATTTTTCTGCTCTGATCTTTATTATCTTCTTCCTTCTACTAACTTTGAATTTAGTTTGTTTTCCTGTTTCTCATTCTTTGAGGAATTAGGATGTATGTTTGAGATTGATTTCTTTCTTTCTTTTTCAGGTAGATATTTAGTGCCATAAACTTCCCTCTTAGAACTGCTTTTGCTGTGTCTTTTAATTATAAAATAGTAAGTCTAAACTAAAAATAAAGGATGCTTAATTTCTTTAATATCCAGAATTGTGCAAAATAAACCAACATGGTATCCATCCTTGTGTTCATCATACTGGTAAAAGATGTACAGAGGAGTGAAGCAAGATAAATTATCTTTTGGTACTTGTGGTTGTTCATATTGATAAAAATTATATGAATAGCTTGTTATTCTTTAGCAAAGCATGAGAAATGCATTCTTTATGACCCTGAAATTTCAGCATATAGAAATGTGCTCTAAATCCATTAAGATACATTAATAAGTTTGTCATAGCTTTGTAGTACCAAACACGGTGGGGGAAATCCCAATGTGCAATAGTAAAATTGGTAAATGAATTGTAGTATACTCATGTAGTAGACCATCATCAAGTTAAAAAAACACCAAATGAGTTATAGCAACACAGATCAACATGAATGAATGTTTAAAACATGATGATGAGTAACAGAAGTGAGATATAAAAGAATGTGAGCTGTATGGTTCATTTATCCAAAGATTAAAATATAGAAAAAAGGAAAGGATATGGATTTGGAATGAAATCTTGTGATTTGTAATGGATTTGTCATCAATATCAGAATTCTGCTTACCTCTAGAAGTTGTGATCAGGTGAAAAGGCCTAATTGGATTCTGGGAGGAAGGATGGAAATGTTTCATTTCTTAACCTAAGTGGTTGTTGCAGAATTTTTATTTTATAAATTATTAAATTGTGCATTATATTTTACTTACTTCAAAAATTAAAAAGTAAAATTTTTTTCTCTCCTTTCTTTCATGTGTAAACCTCAATTCCAATATTTAAATAATACACTGGCTTCTGTTTCTTCTTTTAGTTTTTTTTATTAACCAAGTTCAGTTTGTCTCTTTTTTCTCTGAAATGAAAGATAATTATAATTTACTTAAACTGTACTCTTTCTTTCCTCTTCCAATTAATTTAAAATGTTAAATTATTTTTAGTTTTATTGGTTAAATTTGTAATTTAATGTAATAGCCAGAATGGTGGGGTGCACCTGTAGCCCTGGATATTTGGGGGGCTGGGGCAGGGGAGGAAATCACTTGACCTCACAAGTTTGTGACCAATTTGGCTAAAAAAGTATGACCCCACTTCAAAAAATATAATTGAGACTAAATTTCTTGATCCATTAAGTTTTTGCAATTTCAGTTTTGCACTTTGTAAGATTTACTTATCCAATTAAAATATATTTTGGGAGGGAGATGGTAGATGGCAGAGTAAAGTAAAGCAGCATTCCAAGCTGTGCTGTTGCACGGGACCAAAACAGCAGGTGTACAGCTTCTCACCAAGGTGGCTAAGGAAGGATTTCACTAATATTTAATATTGGACATCAAAAGCAGCTTAGGGACTCAGAAATTTGGATATAATAAACAAAGAAGAAAGAAAACATCAGAACTGACATGATGGCTCTGATCTTTGGGATAGAAGAGAACATGGAGATACAAACTAAAGGCATAAAGAACATTTTCAATGAAAGAGTTACAGAAAAATTTTCCACATCAAAATGAGACAGATATCCACATATAGGAGGATTACAGGACCCCAAATAGACCTAGTCAAATAAGAAGCTCACTGGGACATATCATAATCAAAATGCCTAATATAGAAAATAGGAAAGAATATTAAAAGCTGCAAGACAGAAACATCAGATCAAAAACCTGAGGCAAACCAATAAGGTTCATTTTGGATTTCTCAGCTTGGACCCTAAAATTAAGGAGGATCTGCAATGAGATATTCCAAGCCCTAAAAAAAAAAAAAAAAAAAAAAAAAAAAAACTGCCAGCCAGATTTCTATATCCAACAAAACCTAGTTTCAAATTTGAGGGGAAAATAAAAACTTTCCATGAAAAGAATAAATGAATTCATGAGAATCAAGCCAGCATTACAAAGAATACTCAAAGATAAACCACACAAGAGGAACTAAAAAATAATTCCCAGAACTCACAGAGGAAGTTCAATAGAAGAATAATCTATTAAGTAAGAATCAAGACAGGGTAAAATATAGCAAAATGTCAGAAAACCATAAATAGTTATCCTTACTCACACTAAATGTTAATGATCTCAACTCCCCAGTTAAAAAGTACAGATTAGTCAAATGGATCAAAAACCAAGAATCAATTATATACTGTTTACAAAAGACTCATCTTATAGGCAAAGACATCCACAGTCTGAAGGTAAAAGGATGGCAAAAATATTCCAGAAATATGGTCCAAGAAAATAAGCAGGAATAGCTATTCTCATATCTGACAAAGTAGATTTTAAGCAAATATTAATCAGAACGACAAAGAAGGTCACTACATCTTGTTAAGGGAATGATCCACTAAGAAGATATAATGATAGTAAATATTTATGCCCCAAATGTCAATGTGCCCAATTACATGGAAAAAGGACTCCATGACATTAAATCCTGCATAGACCTCAATACAATAATACTGGGTAATTTCAATACACTCTTATCACCAATAGACAGCCCATCAAAACATAAAATCAATAAAGATATGTCTAATCTAAATAACACTATATAAATCATGTGCCGCATTTTTTTAATCCATTCATTCGTGGAAGGACATCTAGGTTGGCTCCACAGTCTAGCTATTGTGAATTGTGCTGCTATAAACATTGATGTGGCTGTGTCCCTGTAGTATGCTGTTTTTAAGTCTTTGGGTATAGTCCAAGAAGAGGAATAGCTGGGTCAAATGGTGGTTCCATTCCCAGCTTTCCAAGGAATCTCATACTGCTTTCCAAATTGGCTGCACCAATTTGCAGTCCCACCAGCAATGTATGAGTGTACCTTTTTCCCTGCATCCTCGCCAGCACTTGTTGTTTGTCTTCATCATGGCTGCCATTCTGACTGGAGTGAGATGGTATCTTAGACTAGTTTTAATTTGCATTTCTCTGATTGCTAGAAATGATGAGCATTTTTTCATATATTTGTTGATTGATTGTATATCTTCTGAGAAGTGTCTGATCAGGTCCTTGGCCCATTTGTTGATTGGGTTATTTGTTTTTTTGGTGTTTAGCTTTTTGAGTTCTTTGTGTACTCTAGAGATTAGAGCTCTATCTGATGTGTGAGGGGTAAAAATTTGTTCCCAGGATGTAGGCTTCCTATTCACCTCACATATTATTTCTCTTGCTGAGAAAAAACTTTTTAGTTTGAATTCATCCCATTTGTTGATTCTTGGTTTTAATTCTTGTGCTATAGGTGTCTTATTAAGGAAATTGGGGCCTAGCCCCACATGATGGAGATTAGGGCCTACTTTTTCTTCTATTAGATGCAGAGTCTCTGGTTTAATTCCTAGATCCTTGATCCATTCTGAGTTAACTTTTGTGCATGGTGAGAGATAGGGATTCAATTTCATTTTGTTGCCTATATACACAATGGAATATTACTTAGCACTAAAAAATAATAAGATCATGGCATTTGCAGGGAAATGGATGGCATTAGAGCAGATTATGCTAAGTTAGCCAATCTCTAAAAAACAAATGCCGAATGTCTTCCCTGTTATAAGGGGGGGGGGTGGGTGACTCATAATGGGAAAGAGAGGAAGAGCATGGGAAGAAGATTACCTCTACATAGGAAGAGAGGTGGGAGGGAAAGGGAAGGAGAAATGGAATTGCATGGATGGTGGAAGGAGACCCTCGTTGTTATACAAAATACATGAATGAAGATGTGAGAAAAAAAGAAAAAAAAGAATAGTGCTACCCTAGATTAGGTAGAGAGAAGTGATGGAAGGGGAAGGGAGGGATTGGGGAGATAGGAAGGATAGTAGAATGAAACAGACATTATTATTATTGTGTGTATATATGTGAATGCATGACCAATGTGATTCTGCAACCTGTACACTCAGAAAAATGAGATATTATATCCCATCTGATTCAAATGTATGATATGTCAAGGTCATTATACTTTCATGTGTAACTAAGTAAAACAAATAAAAATAAATAAATAACACTATATAAATCAAATGGACCTAATAGATATCTATGGAATATTCCACCCACAATCAGCTAAATTTACCTTCTTCCTGGCTGTGCATGGAACTTTTTCCAGAGTAGATCATAATCTAGGCCACAAAGAAAATCTTAGCAAATACCAGAAATTCAGTGAAATCCCATGTGTTCTATAAGATCACAATGGAATGAAGCTAGAAATCAACAGAAAAAAGAAAATAAATCACATAAACATGTGGAGATTGAACAATAGTCTCTTAAATGAAGAATGGACTAAAAAAGAGATAAGAATAGAAAGCAAGAAATTTTTAGAATGAACAATAATAGAGATATAGCATATCAAAATCTCTGGGACATTTGAAAGCAGTTCTAGTGGATAATTTCTAGCACTGAGTGCCTACATTAAAAATTAGAGATATCTCAAATAAATAAGCTTATGCTCCACCTCAAAGGCTTAGAAAAGAAGACAGGAAATAATTAAGATCAGCATCAAAATCAATGCAATTGAGAAGAAGAGAAGGCCTGTGATTAAATCCAATATCCATTCATGTTAAAAATGCTGGAGAAGCTAGGGATCAAAGAACTTACCTTACCATTGTAAAGGCCATTCATGACAAACCCAAAGCCAACATAATACTAAATGGAGAAAAACTAAAAGAATCTCTTCCAAATTCAGGAACAAGATAAGGCTGTCACTCTTACCAGTCCTATTCAATATAGTCATTGAAACATTAGCTAGAGCAATCAGGCAAGAAAAGGAAATCAAATGGCTACAAATAGAAAAAGAAGTCAAAATATCTCTGTTGGCTGACAATATGATCCTATATCTGGAAGACCCAAAAACTCTACTGGAAGACTTCTAGAGCTCATAAATGAGTTTAACAAGGATACAAGGTCAACACCCATAAATCAATAGCTTTCCTATACTCTAACAGTGATTCAGCAGAGGAAGAAATCTGTAAAATCATACCATTCACAATAACCTCAAAACAAAAATTTAATACTTGGGAATTACTCTTAACAAAAGAGGTAAAATAACTCTAAAGTGAAAATTATACAACACTGAAGAAAAATTGAAGAAGATCTTAGAAAATGAAAAGACATCACATGTTCTTTGATAGGCAGAATTAATATTGTCAAAATGGCTATACTACCAAAAGCCATTACAGAGTCAATGCAATCCACATTGAAATATCAATGACATTCTTCACAGAATTAGGAAAGAAAATTCTTAAATTCATTTGGAATAGTAAGAGACCCAGAATAATCAATGAAAGAGTAAGCAAGGAAAGTGAAGCAGGAGGTATCACAATGCCTGATCTGAAGTTATACTATAGAGCTGTAGTAACAAAAACAGCATGGTATTGACAACAAACTAGACACAAAGACAAATGGAATAGAAGATACATACCTAAAGTTGTCTAATATTTGACAAAGGTGCCAAAAATATATCTTGGAGAAGAAACAGCCTTTTATATAATAGGTACTGGGAAAACTGGATAGCTATGTGTAGAAAAATGAAATTAGACCCCTATCTCACCTGCACAATACTCAAATCAAAATGGATCAAAGACTTAAGAATTATATCAGAAACTTTACAACGGCTGCAAGAAATACAGCATCAACACTCCATCATATAGGTGCTGGCACTGACTTAACATGATCCCTAAAGCACAAGCAATAAAACCAAGAGTCAATAAGGGGGATGCTATTAAACTAAAAAGCTTCTGCACAAGAAAGGAAATGATTAAGAGCATGAAGAGATAGCCTACAGAATAGGAGAAAATTTTGGCCAGCTACTCCTGTTATAAGGAATTAATATCCAGAATATATAAAGAACTCAAAAAATGTAACACCCCTCCTCAATAACCCAATCAATAACTGATCAAAAGAACTAAACAGAAATTTCTCAGAAGAAGAAACACAATGGCCAAAAATATATGAAAAAATGTTCAACATCTGTAGTAACCAGGGAAATGCAAATCACAAACTACCCTTAAGATTTCATCTCACTACAATTAGAATGGCAATGGTCAAGAATATGAACAACAGTAAATGCTAATGAGGCTGTAGGGGAAAAGTTCCACTTGTACATTGTTAGTAGATTGCAGAATAGTAAAACCACTCTGGAAAGCAGTATGAAGATTCTTCGAGAAACTAGTGATGGAACCGCCATATGACCCAGCTCTCACTCCTTGGTATTTTCTCAAAAGATCTAAAATCAGCATACTACTGTTACACAGCCATATCAAGGTTTATAGCACATCACAGCCACATCACAATAGATAAATTATGCAGTCAATCCAGATGCCCATCAATAGATAAATGGATTACAAAATTGTGATACACACACACACAATGGAGTTCTAGCCATAAGAAAGAATGCAATTATGGCATTTGCCAGATGGAAATGAAAAATCATGCTAAGTGAAATGAGCCAAACTCAGAAATTTAAAGGCCAAATGTTTCCCCTCATATGGGGAAGCTAGAGTGAAATACAGGAAATGGGGAGGAAATGATAGTATAACATAAAGAATCAAATACAAATTATTAAAAGATGAGTGAAAGGCGATCTAGTAGTTAGGAGAATGAGATAGGAGAGGGAGGGCAGGATGGAAAATGGGGAGAGAAAAGGGGAGGAAGTCATGGATTGAAATAGATTTCCATGAATGTGTGTTTATTGGAATGAACCTGAGTACTATGTATAAAGCTCTAATAAAAAATAAAAAAATGTTGAGTCTTTTATATATGTCACTCACTTTTCTATATATTGCAGGGAACAAAATAAAACAACTTACCTTCCATTGTGGGAAGAAATAAGAATATTTATTCTTCCCCTTTCATGTTTTAGCTTTATTCAGCTACATTTTTTATTGTGGTAAATATATGTAAAAAGTCGCCATTTTAATTATTTAGGTATATAATTCGGTAACAGTTAGTACATTTACTATGTTGTTGCTATTTAATTTTGGAACATTGTTCATCACACCAAAAGGAAACCTTTACCTATTAAACAGTTACGTCCCAGAACATGTCATCTCATCCTCTAGCAACCACTAATCTGCTTTCTGTCTCTATGGATTTACATATTTTGGATAAATTCAATCATACAATATGTGACTCTTTTGTCCAGCATCTTCCATTTAGCATAATGGCAGCTGAGAGCAGGAAAAGTATATTCCAAAGACACAAAGAGACATAAAGATTTTGTTCTGGAATTATGAATTTTATAATAATAATATTATTATTTTGTTATTTACTGCCCAGGGCAGTTTACCTTTAACAATCTCTTGATTCCTCAGATTTAGAAAAATCTTGGAAGACTGCTAGGTAGAAAACTAAGATGAAAGGAACACTGTCCTCTTCTTTTTAAAAGTAAAATCCCAAATATAATGTCCACCTATTGTGATAAGCAAATACCCTGCTGTGTCTTATAATTGCTGTGGTAATGTTTAATAAATAGTTCTGAATAAACAGATTATAAAATAATTTTATATGTTGTTTTTCTTTTTTTTTTGTCTAGTCAGAATTACTTCTTCTGGACTTACCTTCTCTTTATCTAGAGATTCATATTGTGCTGGATAAAGCTTTGGTATGTGTTCTGCTTTTTCTTTGCTTTTAAATATTTGATGTGAAGGTATGATTAGCCTTAGCTAAAGGATAATTTAAATATTCCCAGTCTTACTTGCCTGTCACAGATAGAATAGTGTAAAAATGTGCAGACTGAAAAATCATATTGTCAACATCACTCTAGTTTTATCAGCAATGCTTTATTTAAAATCTTTAAATAACAATATTGCAAAGTCAGTTTTTCCACAATTTTTAGGGCCTCCTTTAAAACACACTATTTTTTTTAATGGTGATATTTGATCAAGGTGGGTTGAGGTCCTATTTGAGGGAAGTCTTTAAGAGCAGTATTAAGTGCAGGGAATGGTTTCGCTCTATAAAATATTTACTGAGTCAAGAGTGAGGATAATCTAACTATTGATCCTTGATTACCATAAACAATTTGAGGACCTGTTAAACTTCAAAACCAGGGAGTGTAACTTAGTTTGCAGTCAAGTAAATATGGTTTTCTTTCTTCTAATCTTTAAAGAGTTCAGAAAATAGGAATAAAAATGGGCTTTCCTGTTTTTAATTCAATGATAGCTTTTGGTTACCACACTTGGAAGCAACATGAGTGCTAATTCCTTGCTGAGGGCTGCAGGGTTTGTCAGGAAGCACTGAAGTCATGACAGGGGGGGTATTTGGAGAAGGATATGACAATATTTGATTTATTAGTGCTGGTAAAAGGAAAAGGAAACATTTAGAATCAAGTTATTGTGATACTTAAGAGAAAATAAGTTCTAATAAACATGACAAGTTTCTAGGAAATATTGTGCATTCTGGAAATTGTTTTGTTTCAGGCTTATAAAATTTTGAGGGTTACTTTAAAAGCTTCTTGATCAAATTACTAGTTTTTCAACCATACTATGCTGACTAAACATCCCCTTTTCTATGTTCTTAGGCATATTTTCAAATTCTTTAATAAAAAAAGCATTGAGTCAGCTATGAAATCTGTGTTACCAGATGTTGGCATACAGAGAATTATACTGATAATTTCTTCAGTGACTTCATAAATTGTAAATCTACAATTTTAGCATAGAGAATTCCATTTTATAACTGAGGGAAGCATATGGTGTCATAAAAACACAGGTTGGTTAATGGGAACAGATACGAAAATATACAACTTTAACTTGGGATACTGTAAGAAAGTGGGTGTTTTAAAATGTGGGATTTATTATTATGCAGTTGTGTTGAGGCCAACAGATCAGAAAATCAGATTGCTGTTGAAAGAAAGTTTATCAATCATAGTTCCCAAGAGAAGGGAACACTCTTTGTAATGCAAGGGCCACAGCCACCAAGATCTGTCAGGAGACTGCCATCAAGGGGGGCATCTGGACAAAACCCTTTATTGTGGATTCTGCAAGAACAGACAAGGCATCCCATGAAAAGTTGATTGGCTAATTTGAATAATTTCAGTGGGCTCTGGAGTATAGTGGCTGTCCATAGTTGTCTACCTTGCCCTGGGCAGGAGAACAGTGTCTCCGAGTGTGAGGTTCTGTTAGAGAAGGTGATTTGGCTCTGGACTGACTATTTTGCATTCAAAAGGTGTACTGTTTGAGTCAGGTTTTTCATTGCTGTGACTAAAGGATCCAACCATATCAATTGTAAGGGAGGAAATGTTTATTTAAAGGCTCACAGTTTCAGAAATCTTAGTCCATATAAGGCCGTCTTCATTCCTCAGGGCTCAAGGTGAGGCAGGACATCATGGTGGAGCGTGTGGCAGAGGGAAGCAGCTCATGTGGTGATCAGGAAGCAGAAGGGTATCCAAATACAAATATATACCCCCAAGCCACACCCACAATGACCCACTTCTTCCAGCATACCCATCTGCCTCCCTTTCCCACTCAGTTAATCCCATCAGGGATTAATTCACTGATGAGGTTTAGGCTATACCCCAATCATTTCTCCTCTGAACCTTCTTGCATTGTCTCACATGTGAACTTCTGGGGACACCTCACATCTAAACCAAAACATATACTCTGAGGCAAGTCATTTGCTAGCTCTAGGAATCAGTCAGCTCAGGATCAGCAAGTCCCCAAGATGTCAAAGTGTAATAAATATGTCATTTTAGTATAGTCATATTAATCCATTAATACTGTCATATTAATACAGGGGAACACACCTATTACCACAAATAGGTAATAGGTGGAGGGTGGGGTCATGGTGGACATTGTGCTAAACCTTCCCATGCAAGTGTTAGAAAAGTTTCTATCATTAAAACACAAAATTAAGAGGCATGTGGAAATGGGTGAATTAAACAATTGATACAATATTTGGATTATATCTGAAAGGCAATGGAGAATCATTCACAATCTTTAAGCAGGGGAGTGAAAGATTCATTTTCATCGTAGAATCTTCATTTGGCATTAGCATAGAGGTAGATTGCTGGTTGGAAAATTGGAGGGGTAATCATCTAACAGATTATTCCAGTAATCAAGTTAAAAATTTATACATTGATATTAATAGGAATAGAAATAAAGGGAGACCTTTAAAATTTATGAAGTTGAATTAGAAAGCCATGTAAGTTTTTGATGTATTAATTTATTTAACAAATTTACTGAATATCATCTAGATACCAGTTCCTTTTCTAGCTATTAAGGATACAGAAGTGAACACATCAGAAATATTTGTTCTCATGGAGCATGTCCATAATAAATGTGAGATGTAATAGATGATAATACCACTAAAGAGATGCAAATATAAGGTAGGAACAGATTTTTGAAGGAAGATGATGAGTTGAGTTTAGTTTTGAATTTGATGGTTTTGTAACATTCAAGGCATGGTATAGATGTACAGATGAGGTATAGATATATGGAGTTTGACATAGTCACAATCCAGAGGCAACACATATATACACACTCATTTATGTATTCATGTATATGTGTGTGTGTGTGTGTGTGTGTGTGTGGTTTTATGCAAAAGTGTCATATTGGTAGACTTATGCAAACCACTACCACACTCAAGATACTCACAATAATATCATCATAAGAATCTTTACAGACACACTCATACCTTCTGTCTCTCCTTAACCCTTGGCAAACACTAAGCTGTTGTTCTTTACAATTTCACAAATTGCATAAAGTTATCATACAGTTTGTTTTTTATTGAGATTTAATTCAGCATAATTTTCTTTAGGTTTATCTAAGTTGTCTTATATATCAACAGTTCAGTTTTCTTTTTATTGCTGAGTAATAGTTCATGGAATGAAAGTACTACTTTGTTTATACTACTTTGTTTAACCATTTGAGCAGTGAAGAACATACTCATTATTTTCAGTTTTTGGCTATTATGAATAAAGCAGTTAGGGACATTCACATATAGGTATAAATGTGAGCATTGGGTTTCTTTTCTTTGGGATGAATGCCCAGGAATGTAATTGATGAGTTATATAGTAAGTCCATTATTTGTTTTGAAAGAACTTGCCAAACTATTTTTCAGAATGGCTGTACCATTTTACATTCCTATCAACAATATGATTGATCCCGTTTATGTTTATGTCTTATTTTGAAATTGGAGCCCCAAATCTGCCTCAGCTTTCTGTTAGTAGAAGGAGAGTAAATCTCAAAAACATTATATAATGAATTGTTTTTAAATATAAAATTAATTCTATCTTTCAGTATGATTACTTGGGCTCTGATAGCACGATAGTAACAAATAAAATCTTTGAAATTATCAGCCTTGTAAATTCGGTAAGTATTTTTATTTTTGTATCAAATAATTTTTTTGTCTTGAAATTTTCATTCATGGGGGCTGGGATTGTGGCTCAGTCAGTAGTAGAGTACTTGCCTAGCATGTGTGAGGCACTGGGTTCGATCCTCAGAACCACATAAAAATAATTAAAATAAAGGTATTGTGTTCATCTACAACTAAAAAAATATTTAAAAAATTTTTTTTCATTCATGTTAACTTGATGTATTTCTGGGTAATTAAATCATCCATTTAAATTGAGTATGGATTTGTAAAAATATTGAAATAATTTCTTGTTATAAATTAACATAAAGATTAATTTTCATATATTTATTTCTTCTGCTTTAGGCATTTACTCAATTGAAAGTTACTATTGTGCTGACATCATTGGAGTTGTGGTCAGATAAAAATAAGATTTCTACAGTTGGCAAAGCAGATGAATTATTGCGTAGATTTTTAGAATGGATGCGGTCTTATCTTACCTTAAGGCCTCATGATGCTGTATATCTATTCATGTAAGGATGATGTTTCAGTATTCCTAGAAAGAAAAGGAATATCTGTGATTGTGATGTAGCTTAACTGAGGGACTTGGTATTCATTTCTGACTACTCAGACTTTCATTATTCATTATGTGATCTCTTTCTGTTTGTCAAGCAGCAAAAAAGATTACTAGCATTTATTTCTGAGCATATCAAATTAAGATAAGATTTAAAGAGGTTAAGCTATCTCAGGACTCTCACCCAGTGGGTATATCTAGGTTTTGAACTTAGTTTGTAACTCCAGTGCCCAAACAGCCACTACATTAAGAGATGGGAGTTGTAAGTTTATATCTTGATATAAACTTGATCAAAACTTGGAAAAATAGGTTACAAATATTTTTTTCTAATAAATTTTTTGCATTATTTTAAAATTATTTTAAAGTTGGCACTTTAACATTTCCTTTTGCATGCATAAGATTCATCTTTCCCTCATGTATCAGTCGGCAATAAATGTTGTTACTCCTTTAATTTTTGGTCATCTGAAGAACATAAAGTAATGCCATTACATAACATCTTAGTTTCCTTTTTTTCTGATGACTAGTGGATTTCAACATCTTTCATGTGCTTCTTGATCACTTGCCTCTGTTCTTTTGTAATTGCCTTTTCATGCCATTTGAGTGTTTCTTTATAATTTGTGAGGATGTTTTGAATGTTTAGATATCAAACTTTTGTTTATGAGCATGACAGATAATTTTGTATATCTATAATAATTTTGCTCCAGTATTACTTTTACATTTCATATGGTTAACATTGCTAATATTTTATTTTTTAAATTTGGGTTTTCTGTATGATGGAAAAGCTCTCTCCATGTTCTAGATTTTAGTCTGCTATTTTTTTAGAATTAATAATATTGAAGTTTATAATTTAAGTCTTTAATCCAAATTCAGCTATTTTTTGAAAGTACAAAATAGAGGTACACTTTTGTTTTCTGTCATATGACAGAAGGCATTGCCTGTGTGTGCCTATGTGTTGGAGTGTTGATCCTATGTTTTCTTCTAGCAGTTGTAAAATTTTGGGTTTGATTCCTAGGTCTTTGATCTATTTTGATGTTACTCATATTTGAATGAGTTGATTGTTCTGTGCCCATGCCAACTCTCCACAAAATGATCGTGTCAAGGGGTGAGTGTAGAGGGAACAGGGTAACTTCCCAGGTTTGTCTGTTTTAAGGCTTTGTCTTTTGTTGTTTCTGTGTTGAATGTTCTTCAAAGTATGCTTCCATTGCTTGCTAGTATTTTTTTTAAACTCTCTATGCCTGTACTAATATTTTCACTCATTCTCCCCGCCCATGACTAACTTCTTTCAAGTACATACCTCTTGCCTTCCAATGTGATCTTCTTCTTCTTGGAAATTTTATTTTTGTTGGAGTTGTCTGATATTTGCAATAACTGAAACTTTCTGTCTACTTTCCATGTCTTCTTTTTTTCTGCTTCCTTTTTGTTGATTTGAATACTTTTATAGTTTAAGCATAATATTTGTAACATTGAAATACCATTTAATTAATCTCATTATTAATTTAAAATTTAATTAAATTATTAATTTTAAAGTTGTGCTTTAAAAAATATTTTATGGGGCTGAGGTAAAGTTATATATTACTTGACTATGTGTGTTTTTGATTCTAAAAATTGCTAAAACTTTCTTGGTAATATTTCTCTATGTCACTTATACATAAATACCTCTTTTTATCTTTGAAGATAAATAAAGATATTTATCTTTATTTTATTCTTTATTTATCTTTGAAGATAAGTAAAGAATATTTCCAAGTAAATTTAGTATGCATTTATGGGATGGTATCAAACTAAAAAGCTTCTTCACAGCAAAGGAAATAATCAAGAATGTGAACAGAGTGCCTACAGAATGGGGGAAAATCTTTCCCAACCGCATCTTAGAACATTAATCTCTAGGATATACAAAGAACTCAAAAAACTCAACACCAACATAAATAAATAAATAAATAATAAATAAATAAATAAATAAAAACAACCCAATCAACAAATGGGCTAAGGAACTGAACAGGCACTTCATAGAAGAAATACAAATGGTCAAAAAATATAGGAAAAAATGTTCAACATCTTTAGCAATTAGAGAAATGCAAATCAAAACTACATGGAGATTCCATCTCACCCCAGTCAGAAGGGCAACTATCAAGAATACAAGCAAGGGGGCTGGGGATGTGGCTCAAGCGGTAGCGCGCTCGCCTGGCATGCGTGCGGCCCGGGTTCGATCCTCAGCACCACATACAAACAAAGATGTTGTGTCCGCCCAAAGCTGAAAAATAAATATTTAAAAAATTAAAAAAAAAATTTAAAAAAAAAAAAAAAAGAATACAAGCAAGAATAAATGTTGGTGAAGATGTGGGAGGAAAAGTTTCACTTATACATTGCTGGTGGGACTGCAAATTGGTGCAGTGACTCTGGAAAGCTGTATGGAGATTCCTCAGAAAGCTTGTAATGGAACCACCATTTGATCCAGTTATCCCACTTCTTGGAATATACCCAAAAGATTTAAAATCAGCATACTACAGTGACACAGCCATTTCAATGTTTATAGCAGTATAGTCCACATTAGCTAAGCTGTGGAACCAGCCTGGGTTCCTTGAACAGGTGGATAGATAAAGAAAATGTGGTATATGTACCCAATGGAATATTACTCATCCATAGAGAAGAATGAATTTATGGCATTTGCTAGTAAATGGCTGGAACTGGAGAATATCATGCTAAGTGAAATAAACAAGTACTAAGAAACCAAAGGTAGACTGTTCTCTCTGATATGTGGACGCTAGTCCACAAGGGAGGCGAAGATTAGAAGTTCGTTGGACTAGACAAAGGGAATTAGGTAAGGGAGTGGAGAGGGCAAAGGAAAGACAGTAGAATGAATAGCACCTATCCTTCCTATCCTTAAATATGAATCCATGACCAATGTCACTCCACATCGTGTGCAAGCACAACAATGAGATCCTAACTGGAACAAGTCATACTTATTCTATGTATGTATAATATGTCAGAGTAAAATCTACTGTCATGCTTCCTTTCTTATCCCTTCAGTCTTATTCATTATAATCACATTTAGGTCTTCTAAAGTTTAATATTCTATGGTGATTTCTGAGTTCTGAAATCTTATGGTCTAACCTGTTTGCTACATTCTTTTCAGTTACATTGTCAATTATGACTTTCTCGGTGTAGCTGAGATTTTGTTAATTGTTCTTAGTTTTTTAAAAAATAAACTTGATTTCATGTAATTTGTATGATTTTTATCTCTATTTCTGTTCTGCTCTTTATTTTTATTCTACTAAATTTGGGTTTGGTTTATTCTTGTATTTCTACTTCTGAACAGAGAACATCTTGCTATTCTCATTTGTTACTTGTTTTTCTAATGTTTTAATTTTCTAATGTTTTCTAATGTTGTAGTTCATTTCTTCCACTTTTATTGTGTTCCTTCATGGTTAAGTGATTTTTCTCTCACAGTATGTTTTGATTCCTTGCTTGAGGCACAATGATAGGTTGTTTAATTTGAGAGCTTTCTATTTTTTTGATATTGGCATTGATTGATGTAATCTGTTTTTGATTGATTTTATTATTTTAAAAAATACACAACAATAGTGGAATGCATTACAATCCTTATTACACATATAGAGCACAATTTTTCATATCTCTGTATATAAAGTAGTGCTCTCATTTACCTCTAAGAATTTTTTATCTCCTCCTTGATGTCTTCTGTAACCCATTGTTCATTCTCTAGTATACTGTTCAGTCTCCATTTGATGCAGAATTTTTTATCCTATTTTGTTGTTGATTTCCAATTTCATTCCATTATGATCTGATAAAATGCATGGTAGTATCTCTACTCCTTTGTATTTGCTAAGAGTTGCCCTGTGGCATAGTATATGGTCTGTTTTTGAGAAGGATCCATGTGATGCTGAGAAGAAAGTGTATCTGCTTGATGTTGATTGATATATTCTATATATGACAGTTAAGTCTAAGTTATTGTGTTATTGAATTCTATAGTTTTTTTATTCAACTTTTCTTTGGAAGATCTTTCCAGTGGTGAGAGAGGTGTGGTAACGTCACCCAAGATTATTGTGTTGTGTTCAATTTGACTCTTGAATTTGAGAAGAGTTTGTTTGATGAATATAGCTGCACCATTGTTTGGGGAATATATATTTATGATTGTTATGTCTTATTGGAATAACATTACATACCGTTCCTTTGAGCAGTATGTAATGTCCATCTTTATCCCTTTTGATTAACTTTGGCTTGAGGTCTACTTTATTTGATATGAGTACAGAGACCCCTCCTTGTTTCCACCGTCCATGTGAGTGGTATGATTTTTCCCAACCTTTCACCTTCAGACTGTGTATGTCTTTTCCTATCAAATGAGTCTTCTGTAGGCAGCATATTGTTGTTGTTGTTTTTTAATCCAATATGCTAGCCTATGTCTTTTGATTGGTGAGTTTAAGCCATTAACATTTAGGGCTACTATTGAGACATGGTTTGTATTTCCAGTCATATTTGTTTATTTTTGTCATTTAACTTGACTTGGTTTTTCTCTTTGATTAGTTTTTCTTTTAGTGCACTACCTCCCTCTGCTGGTTTTCATTATTATTTTTCGTTTCCTCTTCATGAAATATTTTGCCAAGGATGTTTTTTAGTGCTGGTTTTCTAGCTCTAAATTGTTTAACTTTTTTTTTTTTTTTATTGTGGAAAGTTTTTATTTCATCTACAAATCTGAAGCTTAGTTTTGCTGGATACAAGATTCTTGATTGGAACCCATTATCTTTCAGAGTTTGAAATATGTTGTTCCAAGATCTTCTAGCTTTCAGGGTCTGTGTTGAAAAATCTGCCATTATCCTAATTGGTTTACCCTTATGTGTAATCTGGATCCTTTCTCTTGTGGCTTTTAAAATTCTCTCCTTATTCTGTATGTTGGGCATTTTCATTATAATTTGTCTTAGTGTGGATCTGTTGTGATTTTGCACATTTTGCATCCTGTAGGCTTCTTGTATTTGGATTTCCATTTCATTCTTCATGTCTGGAAAGTTTTCTGATATTATTTCATTGAACAGATTGCTCATTCCTTTGGTTTGGACCTCTATGCCTTCCTCTATCCCCATAACTCTTAAATTTGGTCTTTTTATGCTATCTCATATTTCTTAGATGTTCTGCTTGTGGTTTCTTATCATTTTTGCTATGCTGTCTACATTCTTTTCAAGATGATATACTTTGTCTTCATTGATGTCCTATCTTCTAAGTTGTCTACTCTGCTGGTGATGCTCTCATTTTTGT
>NW_026693092.1:0-102001 GCF_021218885.2 Marmota monax | reverse complement strand
TGAGCAGCTTTTCTCCACCACATCCTTCTGCCATGAGGTTCTGCCGTACCTCATGCTCAGAGCAATGGAGCCAGCCAACCATGTACTGAGATCTCTGAAATCATGAGCCCAAAATAAACATTTCTTCTCTAAGTTGTTCTTTGTCCAGTAGCTTGGTCACAAGGACAGAAGGCTGACTAACATAGTAGCTTACCCAGCTTCCCTCCTCCCACTTAGATTCTCCCAATTTTCTCTTCTACACGATCCCACAAGGCGGAAGCTGAGACCAAAATTTAAATCTTCAAGGAGGCAGAGTCTAACTCAACATAAAGGAACTTTGGAGCATAGATGGATTTCCCACTATATGGTCTTGTAATAGAGGGGAGCATTGGGGCTGATCTCTAAGATCCCTCTACCTCAAGATCTTTTATCTTAGTCTGTTACATCTGTAGAAAAGAGAGTCAATGATCCTCATTTTTGGATTCAGTATTTGCACATTCAACTACTTACTTTCTTTGTAACCTCAGGTCAGTACTTCCATACTCTCATGTCATCTGCAGACACATGCATAGTGGCAAGAAATTTGAGTCACTCAATGTGCAAGTTCCCAGCAGAGGTCAAATAGACGCACTGGGGCATTCTTATGTTGGCTCTTAAACTATAAGTGTACTTTTTGCAGTCTATTTAGTCTCATTTTGGTGATTTTTCTATTGAATGGCCTCCTAGCACAGGGCTGAAATGCTGTCTAATGTTCCTGAGCACAAGATAGCTGTGACTTGCTTTAAGGAGAAATACCTGTATTAGGTAAGCTGTGTTAAGGGCTGAATGGCAGTGTTGTGAGCTCAATGCTGATGAATCAACAACAGATATCATGACACCTTTCAACAGAAATACATATGCAAAGAGGCTAAGTATCAGTCAGTTGATAAAAACATTGTGACCAGAGGCTCTATAGGTACCCAACCTGGCATTACTTCCAGGAATGAGGATGGTTCCATATCTGCTCATTTAGAACCTACCTACTATGAAAAAGCAGCAGCAACTCTAATACTGTTTAAAATACTTTCAGGAAGCCCGTTGAAACCTACCACATCCTTGTTCATCTCTCTTGTCAGAACAGTCTGGGTTTCCATCACATAGCCAGCTCTTAGGGATGCAGCGAGTCTTGTTGTCACAGCGCAGAGAACACTCTTCGACAGGCTTCCAGCAGCTGAGCTCATCAGACCCATCCAAGCAGTGCTGAGCCCCATCGCAGTGGTATTTCTCCTCTATGCACCTTCTTCCATCCAGACACTGGAAGACTCCTTAAATGGAAAATGCCAGAGTAGCACAGTCAGACAGAAGGTCCAAACTGAGATGAATTCACTCTCATTCTGGAATCTGAGGTGCAAACAGACTTCATCTTGTTTAATCTGAGTTCTAATATCTAATTGATTCATAACGTGCTCAGGTCAACTAAACCAGCGAGCTAAGCTAGGTCATTTAAAGCCTCGTGTTTGGTTACTCTGATGACTTGTAAGACCACCTCTGTTAAAAGTGGGCCATTTAGGTCAGATTGGAACACTTAGAAAATTTGAAGCAGCAAGGAAGTAATAGTCTAGCACGTGGCTTAAATGTGGTAAAATGGGCACTCACAGAATCAGAATCCTGACAGGCTGTGGCTTTCATCTATGCAAATCTGCCTAGGGAAAGTCAGCATGACTCTGGTCAAGTCAACACTCTGACAATTCATGGCACGCTCAAAGCCAACTCAGAGTACCTGGCACAAAACACTGAGGACAGGAGAGGGTGACAGACCTGGTTTGTGGCAGAGCTGGGAGCAGTTCTCTTCATCGGAGCCATCCTGACAGTCACGCTGGCCGTCACAGAGGGACTCCCGAGAAATACATTCCTTCCCATCCCGACAGGGAACAGAGGACCGGGTGCATAGTAGAGGTGGTGGAGGAGGAAGAGTAGGAGGGACCATTGTGGCTCCTTCAATCTCAGGATCTAGAGCAAACCACTGCTTCAGCAAGTCAGGCTGGTATGGTTCAGCAATTGGGGCATGCTCCTATTGTCCCCCTCTTCCAGAAAGACATGTCATGGCTGAGTACCAACATTTTTCTACTTCATAAGAATAAAAAGTGAAACTGCCTCGAATTTACATCCTTAGATTAAGAGTGGTACGTTAGATCATTATCTACTGGCTTTGAATTTGGGCAAATTGTTTTCTTCTTGCCAGTCTAAAAACTTTAACCTTAATTTTTTTCACTATCTGCTACTCTATTCCAGTCTGAGGAATAAAAAGTACAGTTATGTGTAGTATGATTGACATTTCAGTCAACAACAGTCTCACTTATGACAATAATCTCATAAGATTAAAATAAAGCTGAAAAGTTCCTAGCACTCAGTGATGTCACTAACATCATATAAAGTTGAGGCTGTTCTCATGTCAAGCACAACGAATTACTCATGTGTTTGTAACGATACTGGTGTTTAAAAAAAAATTCTACCATGCTGCCAGTCATATAAAAGTCTAGCCCAGCTGGGCACTGTGGTCCATGCCTGAAACCCCAGTGGCCCTGGAGGCTGAGGCAGGAGGATGGCAAGTTCAAAGCCCAGCCTCAGCAATTAGTGAGGCCCTAAGCAACTTAGTGATACCCTGTCTCTAAATAAAAAAGGGCTGTGGATGTGGGCTCATTGGTTAAGTGCCTTGGGTTAAAAAAAAACAAAGTCTAGCACATAAAAATATGTACAGTAGGTGTATATGGTCTATTCCATCTGGGCTTGTGGGCTTGTGTAGGTACGTTATATGATGTTAATATAATGACGACATCACTAACATTACACATTCTCAGAAGATATCCCTATCATTAAGTGAGGCATAACTGTCCTTCTGCTTTCCTGCTATAGCATCCTGTGGTCTTGAACAAGGGCCAGCATATAATGGGTCCTCATTTGCTGAAAAGCATTAATTACAATCCTAAAAGTTATCATTAGTGCTCTTCAGCAACCATTGTAGCAACTGAACAGATTTGTTTGAATAATAAAGATTGGATTTGTTACAGAAAATCAACTTTACTGGCACACTTCACCACCTAAGAAATCTGTCCCTATGCCTAATGCTTCTAACTCTTAAAATCAGGCGTAACCAACCAGTGAGTCAAAAAGTAAGGCAGTTCGGTGGCTGGGGTTGTGGCTTGATGGTAGAGCGCTTGCCTAGCATGTGTGAGGTACTGGGTTCAATTCTGAGCACCGCAAATAAATAAATGAATAAAATAAAGGTCCATCAACATCTTTAAAAAAAGAAAAAGTAAGGCAGTTTGGACAGAGGAGGGGAATGGGAGGACAGAATGAGATCGGGTATACAGAAGGAATGCATTTGTCCTTTGTGTTTCCACTTCAAGACATCCAGCTACATCTGCTAACAATGACAATGACGCCTGTGATATGAATTTCCTCTTTTCCTGCCTTGTGATTCAAGATCAGATTTTTTTGTGTGTGTGGCGGGAAGGGGCGGGGGCTCTGTGCCAACAACATTTTTCAAAAGAAAAAGAAAGGAAAGCAACCTTAAGCAGATTCATTCAAATAACCCTGACACAACTTCAATAAAAGCAAGAGCACGGTTTTTCCTGGTACCAGTTGAGCATGCCAAATCCAAAAAATCTGAAATCCAAAATGTTTCAAAATCTACAACCCTGTAAGTGCCAACACGATGTCACAAGTAGAAAATTCTCTACCTGTCCTCATGGGACAGGTCATAGTCATAATGCAGGAGCACTAAACATAATTTAAAAAATTATCTTCAGGCTATGTGCATAAGATGTATATAAAGTTAACTGGATTTTGTGTTTAGACTTGGGTACCTTCCCCAAAATATTAGTTATATGCAAACATTACAAAACTCAAAAAAAAAATCAAAATCTGAAACGTGTCTCAAATATTTCAGACAAGGGAAACTCAACTTGCATCCACAACCTTAAAGGAGTGTCACAGAGGGTCCCCTTTGAGATACTACTTAGCCAGGCATGGTGGCACACCCCTGTAATCCCAGCAGCTCTGGAAGCTGAGGCAGGAGGATTGCCAGTTTAAAGCCAGCCTCAGCAACCTAGCAAGGTCCTAAGCAACTTAGTGAGATACTGTGTCAAAATAAAAAAAATAAAAATAAAAAAAAGGGCTGGGGATGTGACTCAGTGATTAAGGGTGCCTGGTTCAGTTCCATGGAGGGAAAGAATGGTTTCTTTGATAAATAAGTTTGGGAAACTGGTTTAGAGCAAATTAAATGTTTTTTTTTTTTTTTAAGTACCAAAAAGGCTTGAATATGCTGATGTGCAAGATGACTTCCAAAAGGGGTGATGGCCTGCACCCTTCTTTGAATATTGCTAAGAGACTTATGTCATTAAGGAACTTGAAGAAATGGGTTGGATTCTTGTGTTTCCAACACACAGAGACCTTAGGGAGACAGCCTGCTGAACTGTGGCTGGAGACAACTGCCCGTGCACATGTACAAGCACCCAGGATCGGATCCTAGAAAAGCACAACAATGGGAAGGGTCCAGTGAAGCGGAGTCAAAGAATAACCAGACCAAAGAAGGACTCACCCGGCACCTCCTGGTTCTCTGCCAAGATGATCATTTTCTTTACGTATGATTCCTTCAGCACTGAGAAGGGCTCCAGCGTCTTCCTGTTCCACAGCACAAGAGCTGCCTGGTCCACCGTCACCAGGTAGGGCTCATGGGCCGCGATGAGCCCATCACTCCAGGACTTGTTCAAAGAGTACGTTCTATTTTTTAGGAGACTCAGACTTTGCAACCCTAAGGAAGAGCCAAGGTCTTAGAAGCGGATGCTGAACAAGTGATCTGTCACCACAGAATGCTTGGGTGAGGTGCACATGTGCTGTCAGATTGAGGTTCAAAAACCCCAAATATAAAGAATCACATACTCTTCGTATCACGTTTTCTAGATTTTAATTTTATATGTAAAGATAGACTAATGAGGTGCTTTAAGCTCCTGGAAAGCGAGGGGCTTTGTCCTGCCATGAGGGAACGTCAGATGTGACTTTGCTGCTTCCATGTATACTAAAAACTCCTGGCCATCAGCATGTAGCTGACCTCACGGACAGACTCCGGGGGAAGAAAATGAGCAAACTCAGCTACACAGATATAACCTGTACTTGTTTCCAAGTTACAGCTGCAACCCTTGGCCCTCATTGGCAATGGGACTTTGGTTTCATTACTTCTACTTAATGAAGTAGAAGTGAATCCTGGACACGACAAACAGCTATTCAAAGTATATTTTAAAAGTTATTAAGTATGTCATTTCTGAGGTTTTCCATCTTCTAAATCCCCAAACTACACTTTTATTTATTTTATTTATTTATTATTGTGGGGGGGGATTATTTATTTTATTTATTTATTTATTTATTTTTTATTATTACTTGTTCAAAACATTACAAAGCTCTTGACATATCATATTTCATACATTTGATTCAAGTGGGTTATGAACTCCCATTTTTACCCCGTATACAGATTGCAGAATCACATCGGTTACACATCCACTTTTTTACATACTGCCATACTAGTGTCTGTTGTATTCTGCTGTCTTTCCTATCCTCTACTATCCCCCTCCCCCAAACTACACTTTTAGATCAGAGGCAAATTTGAGGTGACTATCCATGCTTTAACTGTCAAACTTCTATTCCCAGTTTCAAGAACTAGGTAGACACAGACAAATTCTGTGTCTACCTAGTTCTTGAAATAACTGGGATGGCTAGGAGAGAGGACTTCAAGTGTTCTCCCCACAAAGAAACGATAAATGTTCCAGGTGACAGATGCACCCTGATTTGATCACTGCACATTGCATACATGTGTCAGAACGTCACACTGCACTTCATAAATATGTACAATTATTGTGTGTCAATTAAAAACAAAAAAGAATTTCCCCAGCACAGACAAAAAAAATTAATTAAAAAAATTGAAAACAAATGTGAAAGAATGACTAGAAGCATTATACTAAAGATAGGACTGTCTAGAGCTCACTGTCCCCTGGTGCTTCCTCACGTGCATTGGCAGTACAAGGGCTTACCTGACCCTTTGGTAGTCCAGAGAATGCTAGCGGAGCCCAGGTCTAAGGCCATCTGGGTGTCTGCTGTCCAGGTGCCTCTCCAGACCTCCTGTCTGATTTTGCCATCCAGGGTTAGACTCTGCAAGTGTTTCCCGCTTTCCACCCAATAGAGCACCCTCCTGGGCCAGTCGAGAAGCAGCTGCAGTATGATGCTGCTGGTGCTGTAGAGGGTATGTGTGTCGGCTCCAGGAATGCTGGTCTTCTGGATAGCACCTCTGTCGCAAGGCAGCCAGAACAGGTGCCCTGTTGATATGTCTACATTTGCTGAGCAGACTGAAGGAGGAAAAGGAACTCTATTATACAGGGCTTTCAACCTATTCAATGTGCTGACTCAAACTCTGGGTCAAGGAAAGAAAGGAGACAAGAGTTGGGGCAAGGATGTGAGAGTCCCTCACAAACTGACAGCTCTCATTTCCATGATGAGCCTTATCACACATGCTCTGGTTCCAGCACCTTGTCACATGAGCTCTGTAGATCCCTGTAGCCACCTGGCAAAGGAGGCACTCATTATATTCTTGTAGGTTTGATGTCCAAGTGGCAAAGCCTACATTTAAATGCAGGTCTGCAACTTGAGATTCACATTCTTTCCTCCTCAGAGGTTAATATGAAAATCAGTCCACTGCATGTCAAGTCAACAGAACTGAAACTGCTAGGGGAAAGCAGAGATTGTGACACAGTGATTCCTACAGTGGTATGGAAGGTCACTGACGGAGTGCATGGACAATGAGGAAATTTACAACTAGAAGGCGCAGTTATGCTAGGGACCAAGTCTACAAAAGCCACAAACTGTCTGTTTTTAGACGTGAATAGCTGAGTTGGGCAGTAGCCTGCAAAGCACTCTCACTACTCCTACCCACACCCACCATAGTGTTATCCAACTGGGTCTCAGCTAGGTATGTCAGCAATACTGGGATGCCATTTAGCACACAGTGTGAGAGCAATATCAGGCTAGCAAGTCAGATAGGCTCATTCAAAACCCTGTTCCATTTTGGTGGTGTGCACCTGTAATCCCAATGATTCAGGAGGCTGAGACAGGAGGATTCCCAAATTTAAAGCCAGCCTCGACAAGTTAGTGAGGCCCTATCTTAAAATAAAAACATAAATAAATAAATAAATAAATAAATAAAAGGACTACTAAGCTCAATGGTAATGGGTTCAATCCCTAGTACCAAAACCAAAAACATACTGTTCTATCACATGATGTCAGTTAACTTCTATGCCTTGGTTTCCTTAAATGTGTAATAGGGTGTTTTTGGTAGGTGTTATGATAATTAGGGTTAAAACAAATCAAATCGAAAGGTTAGAGTAGTGTCTGTCATTTTACAGGAGGTAACAAAGCTGATTTGCACAAGCTTACAATAGCCAATTATTAAATTTTAAAAAATCATTTAAGCTGATTATTCAATATTAACAATTAAATGAATTATACTGATTTATTGAAAGCAACAACTACTCATTACTTTCTAACTGTTCTCCTACAGTTCACTATTACAAGCTGAGTATGCAAATTTTATCCAAAATGCTTAGGACCAAATGTTTTGGATTTTGGAATATTTTCTTACAATGATGAGGTACTTTGGGGATGGGACCCTAGTCTCCAAACACACAATTCATTGATGTTTCATGTACGCCTTACACATGTAGCCTAAAAGGTAATTCTTATACAATATTTTTGGTGCATCTGAACTTTGACAACAACTCACCACAAATGTCAGGCATAGTAAAATCAAGAATCAATAAATGGGATGATATCAAACTAAAAACTTCTTCATAGCAAAGCAAACAAGAATATGAAGAGAGAGCCTACAGAACAGGAGAAAATATTTGCCACCTGCACCTCAGAGCATTAATCTCTAGGATATATAAAGAACTCAAAAAAGAACACCAAACAAACAAATAACTCTATCAATAAACAGGCAAAGGAAATGAACAGCCACTTCACAGAAGAAGAAATATGATTGGCCAACAAAAATGCAAATTAAAACTACACTGAGATTTCATCTCACTCCAATCATAATGGCAGGTATCAAGAATACAAGTAACAATAAATGTTGGTGAGGATGTGGGGGATAAGGTGCACTCATACACTGCCGGTGGGGCTGCAAATTGGTGCAACCATACTGGAAAGTAGTATGGAGGTTCCTTAGAAAATGTGCAAATTGGTGCAACCATACTGGAAAGTAGTATGGAGGTTCCTTAGAAAATGTGCAAATTGGTGCAACCATACTGGAAAGTAGTATGGAGGTTCCTTAGAAAATGTGGAATGGAACCATCATTTTGACCCAGCTATCCCACTCCTCAGTTTAACCCAAAGGACTTAAAATCAGCATAATACAGTGACAGTCACATCAATGTTTATAGCAGTTCAATTCACGATGGCTAAGCTATGGAACCAACCTAGGTGCCCTTCAATAGGTGAATGGATAAAGAAAATGTGTACATATACACCATGGAACATTACTCAGCCAGAAAGAAGAATGAAATTATGGCACTTGCCAGTGAATGGAAAGGAACTGAAGACTGTCATGCTAAGTGAAATAAGCCACTCCCCAAAAACCAAAGGCCAAATGTTCTAGTAGGTGGATGTTAACACACATTAAGGGGTGGGAAGGGAAGAATAAAAGATCATTGGATTAGACAAAGGGGAATGAAGGTAAACAAGAAAGGATGGGAACAGGAAAAACATGATGAATCAGAAATAACTTTCCTATGTTCATATATGAATACACAACCAGTAAAACTCCACATCATGCACAACCACAAGAATGAGATCCTAATTAGAATAAATTATACTCCACGTATGTATAATATGTCAAAATACCTTCCACTGTCATGTATATTTAAAAAGAATAAATTTAAAAAAATTTGTCAACAGACAGACCAGCCATGAAAGTTTCCACTTATTCCACTTTGTGAGAACTCAAAAACTTTCAAATTTTATCACATTCTGGATTTTAGATCTTTGGATTGGGGCCACTCAACTTGTATCTATTCTCTTGTATGCTTATGTCAATTGTACCCATATGGTGGAGATACTAAATAAAGGTTTGCTCACACATCTCTTCCCAACTCCACATTTAATAATGTGTCACATTGTAGCTTGAAATCTGCCATCGTGGGAGTATTTACATGGTAAAAATTGTAAATACTACAAACCAGGGCTTGACTGTTTTCCATTCCCTGGTCTACAAAACAAAATTAAAAAATTAAAAAAAAATAAAAACAAGTGCCCTTGGGCCAAGTCGGCCTCCTTGGTTGGTTTTGTAGATACAGTTTTAGTGGAATTTTGCTGATCATTCACACTGTGTCTATGACTACTTCAGTGCTATAACAAGAGAGAGCCCATTAAACCTAAAATATGTACAATCTGGCCTTCTTACACAAAACGTTTGCCAGATCCTAGTCTAAATCTAAGAAAGTAATAAAATGTAAGTGATTATAAGATTCATCTTGCATGTGTCATATCTATAGCCATTATACTTTAAATACCCCCCAAAATTAAGGAAACATTTTTCTAGTATTTGAAATTTATTATTCAATTCAGCAAAGAAGTCATTTATGTCACTGATGAACTAATTCCAAGTCTTTATCACTTCACTAAGGAAACAAAAGTATCAAACTCTAAGTTGAAACTACACTCCTTCAAAAACATCATTGACTAATCAGATAGTAGCAAGCATTTATTCAAAGATTATTAAAACTTAGTTAAATTGTAACTAACAGAATTGCTTTTGATCCAAGACTTTACCATAAAAAAAGCATTCTGTGAAAATCAGTCATAATAACCACGGAAAAAGTTTACAATAAAGAAATTGTGTGTTTTTTAACATTTGTAGGTTGATATCCTTTATATCAGTAAGTTTTATTGTAAACATATGTAAGTATATATGTTCACTTGTCCTTGAAGAGCTGGTGGTTATCATTTTCAGCACACCCCTGGGTATCACAGGAAGAACTCCAATGTTAACCACCAGAGAAAAAGACCAACAGGCGAGGCATGAGGGTGGGCTACGGGGCAGAAGAGGGAAGCCAGAATGCAAAGGGCCGATGGGCTGCAGGTCATTCCTAGTACTGGGCCTTAGTGGGGGAGCATTTCCTGACTATTCCTCACATTGTCATAGGGAGGAACTTACACATCTGAGTTTTCCCCATAACCACGAAGTTACTCTGCCTGCAAAAGGAGAAATGACTTAAGGTTGATAAATTAGTAAGAACAGACTGGCCATCCTAGATGCAGATGCTGTCTTCCCTTTGTTGGGTTCTGTTATATCCAGAGAATATTGACTTCTCTTCTGGAATTATAGACTCAACCTTGGCCCTCTGTAGATTCTGTTGAGAGCCCAATTATCAGGAATTTCTTTTGAGCCATGCTACACTACTTCATGTATGTGTGTGTGTGTGTGTGAGAGAGAGAGAGAGAGTGTGTGTGTGTGTGTGTGTGTTGTGCGTGTTGCTGGGAATTGGACCCAGCACACTGTGAAGGTAGGCAAGTGATCTGTCACTAAGCTATATTCCCTGGCTCCTATAGACAGGTACTGTATTTCTAAAACAGAATCTTCGAGCTTTTTTTTTTTTTTTTTTTTTTTTTTTTTTGGTACCAAGGGAGCTTCAGCCACTGAGCCACATCCCCAGGCCCCCATCCATTTTTTATTTTTAAATTTTGAAACAGGGTCTTATTAATATAGTTTGGATCTTGAATGTCACCCAAAGACTTGGTCTTGAGTTTGCGGTGCTATTGAGAGTTGGTGGAACCTTTAAGAGGTGGGGCCTAGTGAGAGGACTTTAGGTCAGTCACGGTGTGCCTGGATGTGAATCATGGATCCCCAGCCTCTTTATTTTGCTCTCTTTTGTTGCTTGGTCACAAGGAGAACAGTTTTTCTCCACCATGCACTCCCCACCATTGCCATCCCTCATCCCCACCAGAGGCCTAAAAGCAACAGATCTGCCTGAATGGGATCTCTAAATCCATGATCCAAAAGAAATCTTTCCTCTTTTCTTTATTTAATTTTTTTTTCTTTGTAAGTTGATTATCTCAGGTGTTGTTTACAGTAACAAAAGACTATTACAGACACAAGGACTCAGCACTTGACGTGAGAAACACCTCAAACGAAATTGTTACTCTCTTGTAAACCCTGAACATCACTGGGGAGCTGCTGCCAGTATTTGTGGTCACCCAACAGGGCTCTCTGGTAAGATATACTACCCCGAGGATGACTCTAAGATATGTATTTCAATACAGCACCTTTTGCACTAAAGCCTGTCCTTAGCACTTGGCAGAGACCCAAGGGACAGATATTCAGAAATCTAGTTCTAATCACAGAACTCAAGTCGCAGTTCTCCCTTATAAAGTAGATGTTTACAGTTAATCTGAGTACACGGAACTTGGGGATGGGGTGTGGCATTTAGGAGTGTGGGAGGGGGAAGAAAATATATATACCATATTAAGAAAATATCTTGCTAGTTCACTCTTAGATCTGCATTGCAAATTACTTCTAAATTCATGTAAGAAAAATTTGCAATGCAAAAATTGAAGAATGAAAGGTCCATTTCTATCCTCCCCTGATTTAAGGCCAGAAATGTAAAAATTTAAAAACCTTATTACTACAGCTCTAGGATTCCCTGAGTCATAGTAGCTTTCTGACAATCTGCACATAGCTCCTAAGAGCAAGAATAAATCAGATATAGTTAACACTTCAATAAGTAAAGAGTTGGTCTTCACCTTCTGGTGCTATTGAGAGGTGATAAAACTTTCAAGAAGTGGGGATTTTCCACTGGCATGAAGATTTATTTAAATCAGTACTTGAAAAGATTTTTTTTTTGGTCCTAGTTATTTGAGAAGCAAAAATAAAAGCAGAGAGGAAAACAAGATGCCCTCCCCTACTTACCAGTACGCCGTGTCCAGATCTCTAGCTTTTGTCCAGAATACCCAGTTGAGTAGACCAGATGTCCCTGAGCATTCGTCCAATAGATGAGGTTCCTTTTCCAGTCAATATCCAATAAATAGATGTTCCCAGAATGTTCTTCAACTAGAGTTCTCTCTATGGCAGATCCCATAGAGCCAACTTTCAACAAGTACAGACGTTTGCCAGAAGAAAACACAAGTTTTAACTCTATGAAAGAAAACGAGATTTGCTATTTGACCATTTGTCAGATGAGCCCAGGGTCTCTTCTGGAGCAGTGCCCCTAACTCAAGCTGAGGTACCGATGTCTGCTTCTGAAGCACACATCCAACATGTGTACCGTAACTTCTAGAGAAGAAGGTCATTTGGGCAAATGCCAGTGTTGCTCAGTGTGCCCAAGACACTGGGTCTTCTGTGGGAAAACTTGGAAAAATTGTGAGAATGAGAGCAGGAGTACTGCTCTGCTTCATTTAATGATCTCTCACTACTAAAGGATTTTAAACACTGTGTTACTCAGGTAGTTGAGTATAACAGTATATAAGTATATATATATATATATATATATATATATATATATATATATATATATATGGCTTCAAATGAAATTCAGGCTAATGAGTTTGCCACTACAGCTTATTACACATGATGTCTTTCAGAGCTGTCCCTGTAACAGCATTTTTAAAACTTAGTTAGAATAAATAAATAAAATAAAACTCAGAACATAATTACATTTATGTAATTTATCCTTAAAACCTCAATATTCTAAGGAAAAAACAGAGTAAGTTGGATAGAGAAGTTCAATGGATTTTATGTCGCCTTTAATATTTTGAAGAGGAAACAGCAACCTGGAGAACTCATGTTGACGATATTTAAGTAAAACAATAATGCGGTAGAGACTACTTATAAACATGAGTCAGAATATAGAATGGTCATAAGATTATCAAGGATTTCTTAGATCACCTCTTTTGCAAGTTTTCATGTAAAGCTTGATTTAAAGTTTATCAAATCTAATTGTCCAACAACAGATGGAAAAATAAATGAAATATGGTACGTACACACACTGGAATATCATCCAACTTTTAGAAAGAATGTACACTTGCTACACTGTGAATGAAACACTTATAGTAACTAGTGAAAGATGGCAGACCCGAAAGATAAATATACTGTAATTTCACTTAATGTGATACCTAAAATAGGCAAATTCATACAGTCAGAATACAGAATGGTAGTTGAAAGGAACTGTTAGGGAGAGGAGAATGGGGACATCTAGTGGGTTAAGGGTTTTCAGTTCGGGAAGATGAAATAGTTCTGGAGGTGGACGGTGGTGATGGTTGTACTTCATGCCACTTAGAAATGACTAAAATGCTAAGTTCTCTATTCTGTATATTTTTTAGCACAATCGAAAGGAAAAAATGAATCAAGTTGTTTTGATAAAAAAGTAGTCATCAAAGAAGGTTGTCAAGGACAAAAGCAACTGATTGAGAAATGGAAGCTACCTTATTTCCAGGCTACCATGGAGGATGCCTCCTTAAGCTGAGCCCATTTTACCCAATGTACTTACCACTACATGTGCCAGAAGGTGAAAGAAACATTCCTTCAGGACAAACACACTTATAGCCCTTGGGGTGGACAGGAGACAGAAGGCATAAGTGGCTGCAGGAGCCTGGAGCACAAGCTGGGTGTCTGCCTGCTATAAAACAGGAACCCGTGAGATGGTTTCAGATGTCCTTATCCACACTAGATCAAAACTTAATAAGGAAGAACAGTTAAGCCACTTTTGTCTTAAGAGGAATTCAATATACTAGTTACCTTCTAATTGGATGTGCTGACCTTTAAACTCCTCTGATCTCTTGATGGTCTTTCAGATAGTGACAGTCACTTATCTATCTTAGGCTGGGACCTTAGGCTTCCACCAGCAGCATCTCCTCCTTGGAGTCAAGGCAACATGACTGTCTGCCTTGCTTACTTCCAGACTCCCTGAGTGGCCTAGGCTCTACTTTGGTTAGCTTCTCAGATCCATTTAAGAAGCGTTCTCTAAGTTGACTTTTCCTATTATGAGGATACCAGGATTTGTTCAATTTTCTGTTTTATTCAAAGATCTGTGAGTACGCCATCCCAGCCCTCTGTGAACAACTTATTATCCTTTTTTCTACATTTCATGGCTTAAAAAATCTAGCTAATGCTTTGGACAGGCACAAGACACATACTTGGACCGATTTCCCCAATAGATACTGGTGTTTGGTTCACCTTCCTTAGAAGTCCTATGTAAGGAAGTCTGGAAGGACACCCAGAACATTTCCCTGCCTCCAAGTACTGAGTTCCAACAACCACCATCTAGCACTATTGGGTGGTTTCACTCTTATGCATTCCGATTCCTCAGCATTTCTACAGCAAGCCATTTACTTACCCTTAGGCTGCTGGGACTTGTGGAGGACCAAGAAAGCAGATACAGAGGCATCCAGTAACAGCTCTCTCTCCTTTGGGCTGTGGGGTGAGGTATGAAACAGCTGTGTCTTATTTGCCCAGAAGAAAGAGTTCTCAAAGACAGCCAGTCCTACTGGGTTTTCATCTTCCAGGAAGATCTCAGGAAAGGTGTACCTCCCGCTTCCATCCACTTTCACTGTCTCTATGGACTGGAGGAAGCATTAGAATCTCATGAGAACGTGGTAGCATTACCAGTGCTGACAAAGTTAAGTGTCACCAGTTTTTTGGACACTGATTAAACATGTCTAGGTAACATCAGCTTCACAGAGAAGAGATCGTTGAAGGATTCATGGAGACTAATGCCAGTCAGCAGATTGGATTGCTTCTTGTACAAACTGGGGCCACAGATACAAACACTTCGGCCTCCAGTGAAATTTTTAACCCAGTTTCCAGAGAACTTCCAGTTCCCCAGGGATGCTGGAGAGAGGGTTCCACTTTGCCCCAAGCCACAGCTTACTGTCCAAACTGACACTGTACCAAACCCTTTCAACTCCACTGTGTGCTGCCTATTGAGTAGGGATCCTCTCTCTTTTCAGCAAGGGCCATGTGTGGGAAGCCATCCGTGACATACATGAGGGCCTTCTCTTGGCGTGGTAGCCCGGGGAGAGGTAGGCCTGGCATTAGGTGGCCCAATGCACGTGACCTTCCCTCCACTCTGCTAGGCAGGTTTCTCATAGTAACTCCGGGATGGGTGTAACCCATTAGGAGCTGAACAGCCTAACTTTAACCTTTTTTTTGGAGAAGAACATTCCGTGGAAGGCCTTTGATGTCTCCCGATATAAATAAAGCAGGCGCAGGCTGCATTTTGCCAGAACCTCGATCTGTCTAATTGGCTTGCCCATCCTGCCCCTGCTTTTGAAACTACTTTCTGTGTTCTGTGTGGGTTTTTTTAGCCATTCTGTTTTTTCCCTAGCTTTTATTTCTCAGCCAGCCCATTCCACTGAGGGGAACCCCATTTCCACCACCTGTGCAGGATGTGGGCAGGAGCCATGGGAGCAAAAAGAGGCACCAAAATTTTAATTTAACCAAAATCACAGGTAGGAAATAATAGGCCTAAAATTTGACTGGTCTTTTAGTTTGGCATTTCTAAGTATGAAACACAAGTAGCCCAGAACTGTATGCTTTCAAGGATGTAGTCAGCAATCCTAAAAGATCCTGTGTGCGGGCTACAACACAGAACAGGACCAGTGCTTCCAGAAAATTCCAATAGTGTTTGACTATAGAGTTGAAGAAAATCACCTCTCTCCCCCAAGCCAGGTTGATATAGTCTCTTCCACCCAAAGGTGCTGTGCATCTGGCTCTTCTCAGTTTTTGTGGCCAGAAGGTACTTCATAGAGTAGATGCAAACTTAAAGAGAATTTTGTACTTACCTGTGGAGTCAAACCAAGTTCCCATCAAAAGTTTACCTTTCTCTCTGGACCTAAGTGTGGTACCTTTTTGTGTTCACTGATCCAGTAGAGCCTGCCAGTCACATGGTCCAACGTCAGTCCTAAAGGCTCCTCTGTGGTTAGGACAGTGAGCACCTTCCTGTCAGAGCCATCCATGCCTGCAGACTCAACAGCCCTCACGCCTGTCCCACCTCGATTCACCCAATACAAGTACCTAAGAACAGGGGTGCATGGTGTTAGGGCCCCTTCACTTGCACACATGTGTACTTAACTCTGAACAGCCTGGCTCGCATAGCTTTCTTGTACTGGTCTCTCATCATTATATTGCTGATGATCGCTAGAGATTTCTGCTCCTACACTCACTAGGCTTTGAAAACACTAGCTCCATAAACTTCAATTTAGGATTCAAAATTAAGAATTAGGGGGAGCCAATGAAATCCAAGTTGAAAAAGACTGACATGTTCCCTTATTAACTTAAATATCCTAAGTCATCAGTGATTTAGGATATACTTCCAAAGAAACACTACTTACTTCTTTTCAGGAAACACAACCAGCTGCTCTGGCACAAGATCCTTTTCCAAAATTTTGACATAGCCTCTGCCATCACTTAAGCCAGCACAGATGACCCTTGCAAAGCTGCTAGCCCAATACAACTGTCCTGTGGACCAGTCCAAGGAGATGCTATTCACCGCTGTGAGCTCTGGGGACAGAGGAGACAGCTTTATGTTCCCACATTCTCCACCCGTCTTACCTTGCAGAGACTTGGACACACGTTACTACGTTTTCTGATTTTGAATTATACAGTGAGGCAAATAGATGGCAAGGATCAAGGACCAGGGATGAGCCAAGGTGCTTCCAACATGCAGGGGTGGCAGGGAAGGAGGAGGACCAGAGCAGAAGCTTAACTAAGAAATCTGAGAGCCTGTAAGTGACCTGAGTTTAGGCAAAAGTTCTTGCACAAGTGTCAGGCAAGTTGTTACAAATGCTACCTCTGAATTGCCCCCAGACCATTTCTATATCCCTAGCATTACACCAAGCCCTCTTCACATGCATTGTCTAATTTAATTCCCAAACTTACCCAGTGAGGCAAGTAGTAGCACCCTCATCTTATGGAAAGCAATCAAAGGAGTTAAGAACTTGCCCAAGGTGACATACCTAGTGATGGGGCCCTGAGACTAACTGTGGCCTGAGGCTACATTCCAATTCATGTTGCAAGTTACATTCTAAGATGCTCCTATGGACTTAAACCATAGCAGCCTTATCTGAAACCAGACTTCATGACAGGTGTCTCGCAGGTGGTGGTACAGATGGATACACATACTTCTTACACTAGGGGGTAGGGCTACAGTTTGGATCTGGGATGTCCCTCAAAGGCCCATGTGTTAAAGGCTTGGTCCCCAGCCTGTGGCACTGTTGGAAGGCAATGGAAACAGGTAAGAGGTGGGCACTAGTGGGAGGTTTAAGTCATTGGGGCATAACCTTGAGGGGATAGTGGGATGCTAGTCTTTTCTCATCTCCCTTTACTTCCTGGTACCATGAGGTAAATAGTTTCCCCCACCACCCACATACTCTCACTATATGATGAGTCACCTCAGATCCAAAAGCAATGGGACCAATTAACCATAGACTGAAATCTCCCAAAGTGGAAACCATAATAAACCTTTCCTCTTTTTAAACTAATTATCTCAGGTATTTTGTTACAATAATGCAAAGTTAACTAACACAAGTAGCTTTAAGAAGTTAAGGCTCTTAATGCCAAAAAGTATACCTGGGGGCTGGAGCTGTAGCTCAGTGGCAGAGAGCTTGCCTCCTTTGTGTGAGGCACTGGGTTCAATCCTTAGCACCATATAAAAAAATAAACAAATAAAATAAAGGCATTCTGTCCATCTACAACTACAAAAAAATTTAAAAATGTATATATATACCTGGGTAAAGGGGAACAGAGTTTGGTTTCCCAAGGACAAACACATTTAGGACTTCATCTACCCAGATATATGTGCTTCTCTCAAGGTCATATGCAATAGAAATGGGCCTTGATTTTATAGGAATCAGAGTCTCATAGTTGCCTGTTCTTCGATCCAGGAAACCAAGCTCTTGATCTCTTGCTATAAGAATTTTAATACCATCATCTGAAAACAAAAGACAATAGAGATGAAGCTTTTTGCCTCACACATTTCCCTTTAAAGATTTATCCCATCTCTCATGCCCCAAATCTACCTATTCCTAAACTCTGGACTAAGTATTTAGAGATCTAGTGGGTCACCTTGGTGCTCCCTCCCTCCTCTGAACTCTAATACATTGAAACTAACCTTGAGAACTTCACTGCCTTATTGGATTTCAGATTCAGTTCCTCTTCTCTCACCTTGTACCAGATTTGGCAGAAGTTCTGTCCAAGTCTGGTACATAGTAGTCAAATGTAATTTAGTGTTTTATCTCTAAAGAACAGGGCAAGTCAAGACTATGTGTTGGGTCTGTAGAATACTCCATAGTAGACTGTGGAGTAACCAAGTTAGTTAATACAATTGACACTCAGGTTGGGGAATGAATGGTATAATGGTAGCTCCTTTTTGGAAATAATGGAGTCATCTCTAGTACTAGACTTAAAAATGAATTCTCTATGTCACTTTCCCCTGCAATTACTGCTAAGAATAGCACAGGAGCTAGGCTTTGCTTCTGGTATTGAAACTCACCTGTAACTCGACATTCAGTCCCATTGTTCAGTTGGTAACCTTGAATACAGTCACAGGAGTAAGAGCCTGGTGTATTGTGACATAGCTGGCCACAAGGACTGAACACCATAGAGCATTCATCTATATCTGATGACAGAGGGTCATAAGTTAGAGGCAATCCAGGAACAAGCTCTGCAGTATTTTTGCCCTTTGGAGCCACTTTCCAGATGCTACCTGGTTGGGCATTTGGTGGAAATCATTGTTCCAGGCCCTAGAATAGTCCACGCTGGCCACCAATGATTTCCCACCTACATTAATACAATTTAGGAAATTTCAACATTGGGACCACAAACGTTTGACTACAGAATACTGTTATCCTAGCAATGTTCCTGAGGTACCATTTGAGAATGACAAGTGTTACATCCTGGAGTTCACTGCTAGCACCATGGGAAATGCTTAAGCCTCACAGGTCTAACTGGCGAAATTTAGTTATGGTGCAATAGTATCTCAACGCCTAATGGCTGGGACCCATTAGAGCTGAAATCACAAAATCAGGAGAGATTCATTTCTTTATTTTGTAAGCAAGAAGGAAAATGGTTCCTTGGCAGAATTGATGCAAAAACGTTATTGCTCCAAACCCACCGGGTCCTAAAGTAGAATAATGTTTTCCCATCATGCCAGAAGAATAAGCAACAGTCAGGCTCAAGGGCCATCCAAGTCCTATAGTGGGCTGGAAACCCAAGAAGGGTACTCCAGGGGCTCGGGGATGGGGGCACAAAACCCAGACACTTCTAAGAGCCATGACCAGATGCTGATTTCATATTTCTAATGATGAATTAATCTGTTAAATTATCTCCTGAATTAGTAAATTGAATTTAATGATTAAATTTTAACATTAATAAATTGAAAATCTAATAGAGTTATAACAATCATGAATGAATTGCTAATACAAAAGCCTTTATACTCTCTAAAAAATACTATTTAATACTAATAAACCAGTCTTTTCTCTTGTAGCCTTCCCAAGTGGGTAGAGCTACAGGAAGGTACAGTCATGGAGAGAGGGCACTATTGAGTAGGGATCATTGACCAGGTTTAGGGTGGAAGGGCTGATTAATCCCTCAGTCCAGAGCACCAAAACAATAGATCCTTTACCCTTCCAATCACATTTTATCCTAAAGCGTTATCTTTATTTTTGTAGACAGGTGCTATAGGGTAATAGTCATAATCTTTTAAATTATTACTGAATAATGAAGGTATATGAAATTTATTTTAGCTATTGTGGCACCATAATCCCATTTACAAAGAGAAGAAATGAGTCTTCTCCAGTGACTTGGAGAAGGTCAACCAGCAGGAACAAGCAAGGGTAAACATACAATGGGCTGGAATTTCAGATTCTGTCTTGAAACCCATGCTATGGACCTTAGGCATGACTGTAAAATGACAAGCATATTTATTCTGTGACAGAAATCCTCTAAGCTCCACAGGGAAAGAACATTAAGTTTAACACTTTCTTGTTTGGCATCAGATGCCCTGCAATTCCCACAAAAGAGACATTAACAAGCACTGGCAAGAACGTGGAGAAACTGGAACCCTGTGCACTACTGGTGGTGCATCCACTGTGGAAAAACAGTTTGAGGACTCCTCAAAAAATCAAACAAGTATACATGATCCAGTTATAGTCCACTTTCTGGTATATACCCAGCAAATGGAATTATCACACAGATATTTGCGTATCACGTTCTGCTAAGAGCCAAGTATATGATGCATGGCATTTTTGGTCGAAAGGTGACGCCAGCTAGCCATTGAGATGATATGATTATGTTAAGATTTGCATTCATATGGATATTGGATTCCTGCTGTTCACCTAGGCTGGCTACAGGACTCCTGGAGAGTTTCCATTGGTTGGGGAAGTACAGTAGGAGGGAGTTCCGGGGGAGGAGTGCTCGCTGCGGTTCCGAGAGGTGGCCGCGTGGGTGGATAAAAAAATCTTCCCGGGCGCGTACCGGACATTGGAGGCAGTTTCAAAAACTAAAGTTTGTTCCTGCTTGAGTGGCTCGTGATTTTTGTGCCCAGCCAGACTGCGGCAACGTTCATACAGTATTCTTTGCAACAGTCAAAAGGAAGAAACAACTACTGGTGATTATCTACCAGTAGTCGGACACCATATGTAGTATATGTGTATTCAGCCTTAAAAAGGACAGATATCCTGATGCATGCTATTGACATACGTTATAACATGGATGAACCCTAAAGTCATTATGCTCCACGGGATAAGACAAACACAAAAGCACAATTACTATATGATTCTCCCTATGAGAGGTATCTAGAATGGACAAATTAGGTATCTAGAATGGACAAGTTAGTTACCAGGGAATAGGGGGAGGGGAGTTGTTGTTTAACGGGGATGGTCTCTACTGGGGATGATAAGCAGCTCAGGAAATCCGAGATGGTAATGGTTGCACAACATGGTGCACGTATACAACAGCATATGTTTGAAAATCACATGGTACATTTAAGAATGGTTAAAATGGCAAAATTTACATTAAATGCATTTTACTGCATTAAAAAAATGTTTTAAAAAGTTGATTCAAACCAGTTCTGACCTGCACAGCTCTGCCCGTCGGGCTGCAACCACCATCCTGCCCTGCAGGAACACCGGACACCCCAGTGTGTGTCACTGCACTGGCCTTCACAGCCACCGTTCATCACAGAGCAGTTTTTACCTGGTGGAGACAGGAAGTAGTTCAAACAGTTGAATGCTGAACCAATATTTATAAACTGTGTTGTGCACATACCTTCTAGGCCTGGTTGAGCAAGTGATGACCAGTTGTGACTGACCTTTGACCCTGCCCTCTGACCCTGCCCTCTGGCCTAGGAACATGGACCCTTCAGAGAGGAGTGTGGAAGAGCAAAAGATAGGAATCCCAGGAGCCAGGGAGCAGGAATTTCTTTCCAGGCCAACAGTGTGAATGATTTCAAGTGCTGGTGTTATTTATTATTCTTGCTCAGGGAACCAGAGACCTCTTATCAATGATTTTTTGGAATGCATGAGTCCGTGAGACCCCTACCTCAGGAAGTGATATACTGGCTTATGAATCCTATTGAATTATCATCCATGTACAACCAGAAGCCTATACTTTGTCCCACTGTTTATGCTTTTAGCATCTTTTAAAATTTATTGGTTCTTTTTAGTTATACATGATAGTAGAACTCATTTTGATACAATTATGCAAGCATGGACTAGATCTCATTCGAGTTAGGACCCCATTCTTGTAGATGTACATTTTGGTGGGACCCACTGTGACGTTTTCATATATGTGTATAGGAAAATCGTGTCAGATTCATTCCACTTTCCTGTTCCTATTCTCCCTCCTTTCCTTCCATTACCCATTGTCTAATCTACTGAACTTCTCCCCCGCCTTTAACATCTCTAATCCATTTTCCTTTAGTACAAAATTTGTTTGGCAGAATTTTACAGTACTAAAGAGGTTTTGTCATATATATGTAAGACCATATTTGGGAAGTAACTAGGAGACAGATGACAAAAAGACTTGGAGAGAGACTCCCACATTCTCCTTTCCCTGGGAACCTGAACCACAGTGATTCTTGTGGTGAGAACCAGGACTTGTTCTCAAGTCAAAGCTGCTTCTCAGTAGCCACAGGAGTCCAGTCTCCATTAAATCCTTAGAGAATTTTATGTTTTTGTCTTAAACAAAATGATCTGGTTCTCAATCAGCAAGACATGTGCCAAATGGTTAACTTGTCTTCTACAGGTTTGTCATTTTCTTTGTACTCAATTTGCAAAGTTGACTTGAGTCTTAAAAAATCCCTAAGCATAAAAAAAAACTGGACTAGTTGATTATATACAAGTAGTTGTGTGCCCTGGGGTCTTCCAGGGAGGGGTCCTTGTAGCAGAATCTCTGCATCAGTCTGGTTTGAGAACACCACTATAGATATTTAAGCCTAAATTGAATGTGTGGGCCTTGTTCTCATAACAAAGCTACAGACATTCAAAGACATAATCTTGGCTTTCTACCAGAATTTCAAAAGCAATACAGTTAGAAGTGTTTAGCTAAAGCTACAAAATGAGAATTAGCCCTCAAAGTTTGATAGCTTAGATAATATATGCTCACACTTGAAAGACCAAAGCCAGGGGCTATAACTGATAAAAGGATCCATCCTTGATACGTGTGAGATTTAGTCCAAGCAGCCTCTCAAAGAGTAGACCTCCATGGTAACTATCGCAGGTCCGCTGTTTAAGCCTATTTCCCACCTCCCACCTTAAGCTAAGCAACTGGTTTCTTACCACATGTGGTGGGTTCATCGGTGCCATCTGCACAGTCTGCTTCCCCATCACACATCAGAGATTCTGGGATGCATCTCCCTTCATCACATCCAACCAGGCCTTCTGGACAGGAAGCTGTGTAGGAAGTGAAGCATATTTTTTTTTCATTGAGACTCACAGGGAATGGTAGAAACAGACAATTCTTTCATGGGTAAAGGGGTAATATTTCTATAACCTAAGACAATTCTAGGTAAGAAAGTTTTATCTTTGCAAATAGAATTTTTTTTCTATTTAAATAGAATTAAAACTTTAGATTTCATCATGAAGATGTTAAGACACCTGGGCAGTAGATGGAATTAGCATTAAACTGATTATCCTAGTTTTAAATAGTTACAAATGAAGTAGTGTTAGAGTTGGTCAACACTTGACCTAAAAGAAGTATTCTATTTATGAGATTGATTTATACTTTATCATAAAAATATTAGAATATATTAGATATTAGAGTATAATAGATATATAGATATTATAGGTTTAATGCTAGAAAAAAAATTAACTGGGATTGTGGTTCACCAAGAAGTCAGGAACAACTACAATGTGTATGTGAGGTCCAGAAGAGAAATGTAGTACTTGTCTTTGGGGATTTACCACCCTTAAGGAGGAATTTTTCCCTCCTACATTGGCTGCACAAGGCTGAGAGTCATCTGTCAGCTTTCCATGGGTTGGGCCATAACTGAATAGTGGGAAGATTCCAGGCAATGCTCAGAGCATCCATCCCTCACAAAAGTTTCTATTCAAGCACTGTTTTACATTTCCGCAGATAACTACATGTTGGTTACTGCTAGGAAGAAGCATCCTGTTTTTAGATATAGGATGCAGCCTCAGTTGTAGGGATTAAAATGCAATTTGCATAAAGCAACCCACATAGTACATCTGTCCTTGAGACACACGTGGGGAAGCAAGGCTCACCACAGACGTGCTCATCTGAGGAGTCGCCACACTGGTCGATGCCATCGCACCTCCAGCTGTCCATCACACACACCTTGTTCTGGCACTGCCACTGCCCAGCCAGACAATGGCTCTGGGGGCAGTGTGCTCTGTCGGACCCTTCTGCACAGTCCTGATGGAGATCGCAGAGTTCCCCAGCATCCAGGCACCGAGACTTTCCTGGACACTGGACTTTATGGTCTGGACATGCTGTCACCTTCACGTCTGAAAGGCAGGAGTTGGCTTGGTGAGGCCGAACCAGTGTTCTATGGATCTGCTTCTCCACTGTACCTATGGGTTGCTCATGGGACTTGGTCTACAGAACTCTGAGAACTAAAAGAGACGCCAACCATTGGAGACACAGTCACAATTTTGTACAACTGAAGTTTCACCCCAAAGAAGTTTTCAAAATGTCAATGAAGCTCATAATCACTTTCATTTTGAAAAAAAATAGAGAGACTCAGGTTAAAAACTCTCTTATAATACCAGAGACAATATCTATATTTAGCACATATGGCATACAGATGTTTAACGACTTCTTTATTTCATTTAATACTATATCGATAAATACTGCTAATGAACAGAGAAGATGAGAGAACATTAAAAATGTGTTCTACCCACCACAATCAACCTCATCGGAGCCATCCAAGCAGTCCCCAGCACCATCACAAAGCCAACTGACAGAAATGCACCTCCCATCGTCACACTGCCAGGCTTGTGGATGTCCACGGCATGCTTCCTCTGCAACCAGGGGTGGTGTTCAAGAAGAGGTGCAAAGGAAGATGAATTTGTCAAGATAGTGGCCGTTTTTAAATTGGGGTTTCATGGTGAGCAGCCCAGCCTAAGTCCTTAGCCCACTTCCTTAGCTTGAGTCCTTGCCAGAAAAAAATAACATAAGCAAAATAGAAGTACAGGGAAAATTGGCCTGAAATTGTATAATTCTACCCTGACTCCACCTCTTATTCAGCCCCACATTACCATACCTCTATAAATATTAACACCCCAGACCAGAGGGCTGTTGTCTCTCCCTCTGGGGAGAGCCAGCATTCTCCATTGAAGGTGTGCTCATTGCTTTACTCTGAGATAGCCTGCATTCTCCCCTAAATGTGCCTCTGCTTTCCTAAATAAACCCGTCTGCTGTCTGTCTGGTGTGTGCTGAAATTCTTTTTCTGCCATGTACACCAAAGACCCTATTCATCCAGGAACACCCCTACAGTGATATAAGGATCCCCAACCCTCAAGGGATGTGGTGGCATATGCCTGTAATCCCAGGGGACTTGGAAAGCTGTGGCAAGAGGATTCCAAGTTCGAGGCCAGCCTCAGCAACTTATCAAGGACTTAGTAAGACCCTGTTTCAAAAAATAAAAGGGCTGGGTATGTAGCTCAGAGGTAAAGTGCCCCTGGGTTCAATCCCCGGTCACCCAAAAACCAACCAAACAAAACCCCCAACCCTCTTCTGCCCTTCTGAGTTCTCAGACCCAGAGACTCAACCCCCTCTGGTTCCCTCTGCCCAGGAGCTCCCTTGCCTCCTCCTCTTTCTGTGCTGTGGCTCCACACCTCTATCTCTGAAGCACTCCCTTTTTGCATATAGCCTGTACTGCACCACCCCCCAAAAATGCATTGCTACTGAGAAAAATAAACAAATTTGGGTTTCATATCATGTATTAAATTAGAGAAGGAATAATTACCAATTTGCCACTGGAGTCAACCCTGAATTTGCTTGTCCTTTTTTCCCAAGATATACTTGTCCCTTACCAAGGGACAACTGCCCAGCAAACTAATAAGGTTTATCCTTCACACCATCCTGCTAGAACACAGTTGCCCAGCAAATCTTTCTGTGACAATGGAAACGTTTTGTGTCTGTTCTGTCACATGTCACTAGTCACATGTGACTACTGGGCACTTGAAATGCACAAGTGGGCTGTGGGTATGGCTTGGTGACAGAGCGCTTGCCTAGCATGTGCAAGGCCCTGGGTTCCCTCCCCAATACTGAAAAGAAAGCGGCTAATATAATACAATTGAGTTTTATTTAAATTTTGTACATTTTAATAAATTTAAGTCCCCATAGGTGGCTAGTGGCCAGCGCAGCTAAAGATCTAAGAAAATCTAGAAACTGTTGGTTCCTTCAAATATTTCCATCTAAGTATGCCTACTGGCAGCAAGTAAACCTAGAGAGTTAAGGTAAAATTAAAAAGCATGGTGGGGCATAGAACAAAGCATTTCTGTAAGCCAAAAAGTTTCTTTCTATCTGTAATATTATGTGGTTGCTAGCTATTCTGTTTTGGGGGAGATATTTTTGTTGTTGTGTTACTGTGCATGTGGTGTTAGGGATTGAACACAGAGCTTTGCACAACTCAGAGCTTTGCACAACTCAGAGCTTTGCACATGCTAAACTCACTCTACCACTGAGCTAGTTCCCCAATTCTAATATCAAATATTCATGTTAAGTTAGCTGTAGTAACTGACCAGGAATATGCAGGCAGGGTAAAGAAAAGGGATGCGGTACTCACCAAGTACCTTGGGGTTTTTGATTTTTTCCTGAGGACTTTTTTCCCTTCCACAATCACAATACAAGGATGTATATAAGTCACCTACTAAGAAGTTTCCCACATATACTGGTGTTCAGGTGACCCTTCTGGAGCTTTGAGCACTTTGAACACAGAATACTTGAGCTTCATTTCAGCATGATATTTGCAAAGTGGCTGATGTGACTATTGGTTTTGTAGTATTCTTTATGATGGTCAATTTGCAAAGTGGCTTTTTCATTGAACAAAGTCTCTAAACTTAGAAAGTTGAACTAACTGATTATATTCCAAACAAATTATGTGTCCCAGGGTCTTCAAGGGTTTCCTAAAGATAAACCACAGGATTACTCTAACTTTTGTATGTGGTTAAGTCTAAGTTGAAGGTGCGAACCTTATTCTGACAATCTCAAGACACATCCCAGGCTCTCCCTGGGAAAGCCTACAACAATCCAAAGAATTCACCATGTCTGCCTACCCTTTAAGATGCTGAAAACCACGAGAATGGACACTTGACAATCTAGCACAAATCGAGTATCCTTTATCTGAAATGCTTGGAACTAGAAGTGTTTCAGATTTGGGATTTTTTAAAAAATCTTAAGAATATTTACATAATAATAGATATGCATAATAATATTCATAATAATAGATCTTGGAGGTGGAACCCAAATCTAAACACAAAATTCATTTATGTTTCATATACACTTCATACGTATAATCTGAAGATTATTATATACAGTTATCTTTAGTGCCTTTGCATTTTGACTATGAGCCACAATACAAAGTCAGGTGTAGAATTTTCCACTTACAGTGTTGTGTTTGTGCTCAAGAAGTTTTAGATTCTAGAGCATTTGGGGGTTTTCAGATTAGGGATATACAACCTGCACTTGGCAATCAGGGTCAAGTTCACGATTGAGTCTTGAGAAGCACTTACCACACTGTTCGTCAGTTCCATCTGCGCACTCTTGCTCACCATTGCAGAGCCAGGCCACAGGAATGCACTTTCCACCACATGCAGCTTGCCGCGTATTGTTACACTCTGCTTCATCTGCATTAGATGATCAAGAAAAAGAGCCATGAGAGTTTCTGGCTCCCTTGGGTACAAGGGAGCACCTTGTCATGATAAAAAGCAGTAAGGGGTCATTTGGGAAGGTCTTCCTTCACCTCATTTTCAGGAAAACACCAGGGGAACTTAGTACCCCAAAGCCCCATGTGGGTTCACCAGTGAACTTCCAGGGAACCAGCTCTTTCTGGGGTCATGGAGTTGTTGCTGGAGGCTTTCTGTGTGCCTCCTTGTTTCCCTGTTAGAAAGAAGCGACTCACATTTGTGCACCCAGAGACATGAGGATGGTGCTTTCAGCTCTGGTTGAATCCCAAAGCCTTGGAGAAGGAATACTTACAAGTTTAGGCTCCAAGTATTTGAGATGTACAGACACATCTTAAAATAACATTAGAATTTTTGATCCTACATAATATCTTTAGCATGCCTCTAATAGCCAGGATATAAATAATTTTCAGTTATTTGCAAGAGTGATTCATATTGTTCTATTCAAGCCGTGAACCTGTGTTTTTTTTTACCTTTCCAAAATGATTGATGTTAAAAATAAGCCAGATACTGACAGTCCTCAAGGCGAAGCAATAGGAAGCCTAACTGTACTTCATTTACTACAGTGACCTAAGTTTCAGAGAGGAAAATCAATCGATTCCTATAAAGTATAATCCAAATCCTGTACTAGAAGTGTCTGCACCATGTGGAGAAGGCCCAGCCAGTCCTACTCTGGTGACAACTGTACACAGCTATGCCATGGAAGTGGACCACAAAAGGCTCCTGTGCAGATTACTCTTCTTGGGAAGGGACAACGTCCCAGTTCTGACTGGTGTCCCTTTGAGGTAGTGCTTTCCATATAGTTATTCCACATTTGATTTTTAAAGTCTGGAGTATAAAAAGACCAAAAATAAAATACTGAGTAAATATCACTTATCAATGGATAGCAGCTTCTCCACCACCTACTCACATTTCATCCAGCTATCTGGCTTAACTCAAGAACAAAACTATGAAATTCAGACCAGTCGATGTCAGCAACTGCTGCCATGGGAACACAGGCTAAGTCACCAGGCCACCTGGGTTAGAGTTTTGGTTAGATCACCTACTTAATGTGATCTTGGGAGAGTTAATTCCTCTCTTTGGACCTCAGTTTTAATATCTATACAATAAGTACAATAAGGCTAGTAAATAAGTGATCCTAAGAGGAAGATTTAAGGATTAAATGAGCACAAAGCTGCTTGGCACACAGTATACCACGTGCTCATAAAGCATTAATTCTTTTGCTACCTCTTCCAGTAGCTCTTTCCAGAAGGATCTCAATTAGGGTTGCAGTCAACCCTCCAAGATTACCCATCACAGGAGTCAGAACTTGAACAGTATTTTGTCCTGGTGATTCTCAATCTGGGAAACAAAAATGCATAAGGATTCTACATACTATCTGCAGACTGGTCTCAAACCTTACTTTTATCTACATGGGGGCTTGCTGTAATTGCATAAGAAATGTACTTAATACATTTATTTATATATTAAATTCACCATAGCTTTCTCAGTCAATACATTAAGTACAATGATTACATGCTGTTCTAAAACAGACAATAAAGACGCCTTCATAGTAGGTTATGTTGGAAATCACTGTTTTGTTTAAAAAAAAAAAACAAAAAACAAAAGACAAATAACTTTAAATCCTGTTTCAGAAGAGTGCAAGCAGATAAGCCACAGCAGAGATACTGGACCATGTTAACAACAAATTCTGAGGGTTAGAACCTTCCTAGGAGAAAAACAACTGTTGTAAAGTGACACCTCCTCCAAGCTGTCAACAGTACCTTGACGCTGTAAATTAAAATGACTAAATCTGCCTTTCATTCATGGTGGACAATCAGGCATTAACAATCCCACAGGGCAGATGGTTTCATAAATGCTGAACATCTCCTACAGCTGACTACATCATCAGCCACTAGTTTGACCCTTGGGGAACAACGCATTTCTCTGCCACCCTGGACACTCCACTCAGCTCATCTGAGCGTTGGGTCTGCCTACACCTAAGAGACATCAACAAGTACAGCAAGAAATGCACTCCTAAGGCACTTCAGGCCCCATCACCCTTTTCCCTGGGCTGTTTTTTTTTTGGCGTGAAGCGGCTCTTCACGAGGTCCTGACCTCCAAAAAGCTACATTTGTTGCCTGTCACACTAGGGCGCAGGTAAACGGGAGATCAGGGCCAGAAAGTGAATCCCACCCAGCCCGAACATTGAGGAGAAGGATGAGCCCAGAAGCAAAAGTGCCCGCGGCACCCCCAGGGTGGAGAGAGCTCCTTTTCCCTGCTGTGACACCGTTGGAAAAAGACACCGATTTCGCTGGCTGAGCCCACCTCCCCTCTCACCCACCTGCAGGTTTGTAAAGGGCCCTGCGACTCATCCAGGCGGCTACTCCTGAGGCTTAGCCTTGCCCACCTAGGACCTCCTCCATAACTCGCCGCCACCGCACAACGGGGCACCCAGCACCCTACGCTAGGTGCCCCAAGTTCTCTGCTTTCAATTCCTTCGGCATCCATCCCCAAAGCAAGGGACACTTGTACCCTGCGCGGACGGTCCCTTCTGAGGGCATCCCCGCCCGAGAACCTCACTCACCGGCCTCGCTGTCCATCGCGATTAGCACCACTGAAAGCAGAAAAAGAAGCGTAGGGCTCCCCATGGCTGGGCAGGAGACGGGGCGCCTCCGGGCTGGAGCGGCGCTCAGGGTGAAAAGAACCGGCAGGGAGGTGGAGGGAGGCGCGCGGCTGCGCCTGGGGCGGGCTCCACTTCCCGCGCCCGCTGCTCATTGGAACGACTGGGGAGGAGCCATGGAAGGATGGAGCTGGGAATCCGCGGCACTGCCGGGGAACACCTGCCCGGGAAGGACGTGGGCTGCTCCGGAGAACTGCTGCGCCCTCACATTGGTCTCTGTAGCTCTTTAGCGCTGAGAAGCGGCTGGAACTCCGTGTCCCCCACCTGCAACAGGAAAGCCTATTCAGGTCCTGGCTCCTGACAGACTTAGGGGCAAGGAAAGGGAGGGTCAGCGATATTTAGGTACTTATGAATTACCCAGGAATCTTAAAGTGCTCAAGGTCTGCAACAGGACTTTAGATTCTAAACCCATCGCCCTCACAAGTGCTGTCTTTGTTGCTGGTCCTCTCATTTCATGGAAAAGCAAGGGCTTAATAACTCCAAACTGGAGCATCACTGTGGTTGCAGGTCTCTGGTGCTGTTCTCTTGGAAATAATCCCCTCTTACCCCAACCCCCTTCCCAGGGCATCTAGGGAGAATCAGACCTTCCATAACCCAGGGTTTACGATGACAGCTGCCAGAGGCAGCAACCCTGTTTGGTTAATGGTCAGCCAACCAAGAATACAACACAAAAGCCCTGGAGAATACCATTCCCCTTTCAATCTGTATGGCTGAGAGAAGTGGGATGCTTCCAAACACTTGAAGGTGGACTGGAAGATCACATTTGATGAGTCTCAACCAGAGTCAGGCAAAATCCCATAGGGACATAGACTGTAGGGCTGGAAGGACCCTGAGGTCATCTTATTCAAACACTACTATTTATGAACGTGATGAGGGATAATTTTCATGGGCACTGCCCAACCTGTCCCCCTCACTAAGCTAAGCTGTGACACTCCATCTTTCCAGTATGCCAGGAGAGGTGAATGTCAGTTTCTTGGAAAGAACCTGATGGAATTAGAATTTATTATGTTAAATTGGCAAGGAACATTTATATTTTTGGGGAATGAGAGGCAGCAATAAAATACTAGGAAAAAATAGAAACAGAAAACTGAATTGCAAAGTGCCTCCTTAGATTTTATTTGCAACACTGTAGTCCAACAGCTTTCTTTAAAATCATACCTCCTCTTCATTTTCACTGTGGTTCCATCAAACTGCACTTGAAGACTTCAGAATGCCATATGCTCTGAAGTTTCCTTTAAATTCATTATATGCTCTAATTGCATACACCAATTTAAAAGACCTTCTGGTTTTAGCATGATTTGTACTGAAATGTTGATGCTTTGAAGCCAGATTATTGTAGATACCTAATAGCATTCAGTAACATGATAAGAGTCATCAAGAATAATAAGAATGTAGACCTGTTCTCTTCATATGAAGGCATTAAAACTAGTGAAGTAATTAGCTGCATCCCATAGACCTGGATCAAATCTTAACTAAATGAGATTATATACTGTCTTTGTCAGTTTGGGCTGCCATAACAAATGACTTAACCAACAGATGTTTATTTCCTCAGTTTGGGACATTGGAAAGTCTAAGATTAAGGTTTTAGGTAGATTCAGGTTCTGAGAGTTTACTTCTTGGTTCTCAGATGGCTGTCATCTTAGCATGTTCTCACGTGGCAGGTGGTGGGGGCGGAGCAGAAGGAAGGTAACCAAGCTTGCTCTCATGCCTCCAAGGGCACTAGTCCCATAGTAAAGTCTCCACCCTTATGATATAATTACATCACAAAGTCCCCACGTCTGCCGCAGCCCGGCTGGCTGGGCAAAATAACCGGGGTGGAGGGGGGTGGGGGGGGGGTGAAGAGCAACTTGTGTAGATTGATACAGCAGGAGTGGAAGCCATATATTGCAGGACAGGAGCGGTATTTATACATTCCACTCAGCTTATCTAATTAGCATAAACTAGATACATCAGTCAACCAATAAGGAATCTCCACACTTAATGGCTCCCTGGCATTACTTCACAAACCACTCCCTCTGGCAAAATGCCAGGCACCATCCAGACTTGTTTACAGACTCTTACACACTTCCTAATACTATCCCATCAGGGGTTAGTGTTTCAACATCAGAATTGTGTGGGAAGGAGGTGAACATGCAGTCTATACCTATGTCCATCTATATGACAGCCTTATTATTATTATAAATAGCATTGTCTCTTAATAGCTATACCAGCTCAGAACGTCACAGACAAGTGATGCAACACAAATAATATTTATATTTGTCTTTAAATTACCATATTCTTGGACCTCATTCATTTGAGTCACATGTGTTCTCCTCTTCTTGTCTCTCTTCACATTCCACATTTCGTCTTTTAAACAGATGTCTGTCTGTGGTAAGCAGAATGTCCCCTGCTCCACTTCCATCCATTCTAATACCCAGAACCCATGAATAAGTTGCTTTACATGGGAATGACACTTTGTAAACATGTTTAAATTAAGGATCCTAAAATGGGGAGATTACACTGGATTATTGTGGGGAGGGGGGCACAGCTCAAGCTATTCAGAAGAATTCTTACATGGGAAAGGGGACACAGGGGGGCCAGAGAAGGAAAGGTGATAATGGAGGCAGAGATTGGAGTGGTGTAATTGCTGGCTGGATGTGATGAGGCAAAGAATGTGGCAAACTTCTAGAAGCTAGAAAGGCAAAGAAATGAATTCTCTCCTATAAGACTTCAGAAGACACATAACACCCTGGTGACTGAAGACTTGATTCTAATACCCATTTCAGACTTCTAACTTCCATAATGTTAAGATAATAAATTTGTGTTGCATTAAGCCCCTAAGTCTATAGATGACTGTTATAGCAGCAACAAACTAATATAGATCCCCAGTGACCTTGTTCTTGTTCTTTTCCTAACTTTACTGTCCCTTCATTGTAACCACCACTAATTGCCCTGATTGTCTCTGTCCTCTAACGGAAAAGATACTCCCTAATGGTCAACAGTTCAGAGATCAGGAAGTGTGGGAGGTTAGGAGAGGCAAAAAGAGAAGAGCCAGTTCAGAATGATCCTCCTGCTTTTCCCCAGATGACTAAACCTCACAGTGCTTAACAACCTGGCTCCTGATATCTCCTCCAAGCTCACACCCCCAACAGAGACTTCATCAATGGCAATACGCTATTCATTTCAGCACTTAACTAGACTTGGTCTTGAGGATCTTGAAATTCATCTGTTGATTTCTTTCCTGAAATTGTTTGATTGCAGTGACTGTTGATTTGTATTTGTTTGTCTTACTTGATTTCTCTTCCTTAAAAGTTTTAATGCAGGTTCCTTGTGGATAAGCATAGAAATTCACATCTTTGAATTCACTGAACATTACCAATGACCTAGTATATTCCAAACATCATTCTGAATACTGGGGATGCACCAATGAGCAAAGTCAATATATTTTTTTTTAAATCTATCTTCATTCTAATATAAGTGGCTGGCAGGAGAGAGGAAAACAGTAAGTTCAAATATTTTGTAGTTCATTATAGAGTGAGAAACTCTTATGGAGAAAATGAGTTGGGTAAAAGGAATATGGAGTGCTGATTGGGGGGAGGGATGTTGGAAGTCTAAAGAACATTGCCATTAGAGCGCTCACTGAGAAAGTGTCTTTTGAACAAGTAAACAAGATAAACTTCTCACTCCAACCATGAGAAACTAAAGACTTTGAATATACACACCCACCACAAACCTCTAGAAAATTAAATAAAACATAAGACCCAATTATTTTCAGACACACTGAACAACAGGGAGTTCAGAACTGTGATCACTGAAAGAAACAGATGTCTTACCCCAGCCCAGGCTTCCTGCTGAAAACGGAGTTTTGAGGCAAACTCATCCTCCTCTTCTGCCGGCAGATGACATGGGTCTGCCTAAGTTACAAGCCTCTGCAGCCATAAAGCACGCTGCAGCTCTCAATGATGGATTGGGTCTTTCAATGTTGCAACAAACCCCAGCACCGCAATTTCTTCTGAGTTCTTGTCTCTTGAATTCAGAATATGAAGTCCTGAGAGACCAGGATGAGCAATTCAAATGTGCACAGAAACCAAACTCCAACAGCACGAAAGTGAACCTAAAGGGATCACAGTTTCAGTGTGTTAGTCTAGGGGTTTATATAGCACTTGCTCCAATGCTATTGGTCCAAATTTATGCTAATCAGAGCTTGAAAAGGTATAACCCTACTGGTCCAAAATTATGCTAATTAACACTTGGAAATGTACTAATGCTATTGGTTAGCTTTGAATCCCAATGGATTTGCCTTGCTTCCATTTTCTCAACACTTTTCAGGAAGCTGAAGGTTGAGGTCCATGAATTGCGCATGCTTGGGTGGAAGAGCTGGATCTGGAGCTGCAAGACCATGTGCAGCTGGTGTCTGTGCTAGGACAGCAGGTCAATGTACCTTGGCTCGCCGGTAGTGTTGGTCTGTTCTTCTTATGCCCAAGCAGGCATGGCAGGGTCCGTGCAGCCTCGGCCCATGCTTGTTGCCTGTTGTCCAGCCCGCCCAAGTTGTTGTTCCACCACTCCACCACTGCTCTGCTGCCACTTGTCCCCAGGGACCAGTGGACCAGCTGAGCAGCGTGGCAGCTGGGGAGCCCTATCAGTACCTGGAGGCAATATCCAGACTAGATCCCAGGGAGAGGAACTCCAGACAGATCTGGGGGTCTCACTAAGTTAAGGCGGCAGAAATCAGAGTTCAGGGAGGCTAAAGAGGCTAGAATTTTCAGGTTAGGGTTCCAAAGTGAAGGAATCTATATAAAAGAGTTTCAGAAATCTGCATAGGAAGGCTGAACTTGCTTGTGTAGGCATAGGGTGAAACTCCATGAAACTGCAAGGATAGGAAGGAGAAAAGGTATTGGGAAGTTGTAACTAATTTACAATTTTTTAAAAAGGTTAGTAAACATTTAGGTCCCCTCCAACAAGAGTAAAAAGACTTCAGTAAATGTAAAATCAATTGGTAGCAACTCCAGAGGTCAGTGGCTTACATCTGGGGCAGAAATAGCCCTATAATACATGATATTCTAGACCTTCCCTAAAATAACTCTTAAAATAATGAAATGAACTTGTAAGTGACAGCCTGTCATAGAAAAGTTCAGTGCTTTTTAAAGTAATAAACATAATTTGAGAATTCAACAATGTAAAATTCAAATCATCTGATAGTTGGTAAAAATCGATAGACATCAAAAAGCAGGAGAAAAAGGCATAAGATAAGCAATCAATGAGAAAGACACAGAAGATGAAATTAACAGAAGAATTCTAGAGTAGTTATTATGAATGTGTTCAACATGCTAAAAGATGTAAAAGAAAACTTTGGTTTAATGAGTAAAGAAAAGGAAATTGTTCAAAAGAACCAAATGGAACTTCTAGATATGGCAAACTTCATTTCATGGGATTTATAATTGATCATACAAAAGTAAAAGTTATTGAATCTGAACACAGAAGAGAATGTATTCAGAATGAAGCACCAGGGAAAAGAAAAATGAAATGAAGAGTCTCAGCAACTATGGAACAATATCAAGCTATGCAACATATCTGCAATTAGTCACAGAAAAGGGGGGTTCAGGATATTTGAAGAAATAATAGCTGAACATTTTTTAAATTAGGTAAAAAGTATAAACTCAATATTATCCAAAAAATTCAACTCAATCAGAATAAATTCAAAAATACTGCATGATGCCTCTTCATAAACAAATAACAGAAAACCCATGATGAAGAGAAAATTCTAAAAAGCTGCCGAGCAAAGAGATGAATGTGCAGTGGAAAGAACAAAGATAAGAATAATGGCAGACTTTTATGAGAAACTATGCAAGCCAGTAGACTGTGAAACGACATCTTTTGGTGGGAGGGGAGGTGTTTATGTTTCACTCTTTTTCTTCCCACATTTTTGGTTGGTGCATTATGATAGTACATCACGGCAGGATTTGTTGTTGCATATTTATACATGCATATAATATAACAATAAAATTTGACCAATATCACTCTCCAGCATTTGTCCCAATATAACATTTTTTTTAATTTTTTATTGTTGGCTGTTCAAAACATTACATAGTTCTTGATATATCATATTTCACAATTTGATTCAAGTGGGTTATGAGCTCCCATTTTTACCCCATATACAGATTGCAGAATCACATCAGTTACACATCCATTGATTTACATATTGCCATACTAGTGTCTGTTGTATTCTGCTGCCTTTCCTTTCCTCTACTATCCCCCCTCCCCTCCCCTCCCCTCCCCTCCCCTCCCCTCCCCTCTTCTCTCTCTGCTCCCTCTACTGACATTCGTTTGTCCCCCTTATATTATTTTTCCCCTTCCCCTCACTTCCTCTTGTATGTACTTTTGTATAACTCTGAGGGTCTCCTTCCATTTCCATGCATTTTCCCTTCTCTCTCCCTTTCCCTCCCACCTCTCATCCCTGTTTAATGTTAATCTTCTTCTCATGCTCTTCGACCCTACTCTGTTCTTAGTTACTCTCCTTATATCAAAGAAGACATTTGGCATTTGTTTTTTAGGGATTGGCTAGCTTCACTTAGCATAATCTGCTCTAATGCCATCCATTTCCCTGTAAATTCTATGATTTTGTCATTTTTTAATGCAGAGTAATACTCCATTGTGTATAAATGCCACATTTTTTTTATCCATTCATCCATTGAAGGGCATCTAGGTTGGTTCCACAGTCTAGCTATTGTGAATTGTGCTGCTATGAACATCGATGTAGCAGTGTCCCTGTAGCATGCTCTTTTTAGGTCTTTAGGGAAAGGGTACACTTGTACATTGCTGGTGGGACTGCAAATTGGTGCAGCCAATTTGGAAAGCAGTATGGAGATTTCTTGGAAAGCTGGGAATGGAGCCACCATTTGACCCAGCTATTCCCCTTCTCGGTCTATTCCCAATATAACATTTTTAAAGTGCTAAGAGAAAAAAAAATGAGTAACAAATGTCAATGTAGAAATAGTGAACAAGCAAAATGAAAGCAGAATGAAAAATTTATCAGATGAACAAAAGTTGAAGAGAGAATTTGACACCAGCAGTCCTGTACTATGAGAAATGTTAAAGAAATTTTTATGATGGACAAAAAATGATACCAGATGAAACCTAGAATCTTCATAAAGAACAAAGCAGCTTTTAACTAGGAGTGACAGAGACTAGTAGATAAATATCCCAGGTCCTTCACCCTGTAATAGAATAACTCCAAAGAGCACATTCTACAAGAATTCTCCATTTTCTAGTTGATTTCCACTTGGCCAAAGTGGCAAATAGACTATATTTAGGCTCCTTTTCTCACTAGAAGTGTCAAAAATTTAGGTAAATAAAAAAATGTTAATTATTATTTCTAATTTTCTTTTTAAAATAGTTGACTGTTGAAAGCAAAAAATAATTGGAATGAACTTTAGGATGCATAATATATATTTCATTGCAATAAAATATATGACAATAGAAACTCAAAGGACAGGAAGGAAAAATGGAAGTATACTGTTGTAAATGATTATATGTACACTACTACATGGATTGCTGCAGTCCTGACTTGTTTACAGACTCTAACAACGGATTGTATGTACACTACTATTGGGATATAATATGATTTGAGGTTAGACTTCGATAAATTTAAGATGAATGTTGTAAATACCAAAGCTCCAATAAAAATATAAAACAAAGAGGTCAATGAGCTGGGCACAATGGTGCATGCCTATAATCCCAGCAGCTTGGGAGGCTGAGGCAGAAGGATTGCAAGTTCAAAGCCAGCCTCAGCAAAGCAACTCAGTGAAACCCTGTCTCTAAATTTTAAAAAAAAATATTTTTATATTTTTATATTTTTTTAATATAAAATAGGTCTGGGGATGTGGCTCAGTACTTGAATGCCACTGAGTTCAATCCCTGGTATGTATGTATGTATGTGCCCTCCGGCCCTCCCAGGTTCGCTGCATCTGTGGAGCCCCCAGTGCTGGCTCTGGGATAAGGGTTTGCAGGGCGCTCTGCCTGCCTGGTGCGACTAACCGCGGACGGCGCCGCCTAGCGGTACTGCAGGGTCGTGCCAGCAGGCCAGTGACAGCTGCTGGGTCCAGGGCACTGGAAGGAGCAGGATTGCCCTGAGGGCACCTTGAACAGGCCACCAGGAGAACCACGCTCCACTTCCAGGGGCTGAAGAAGTTGGGGCCGCATGCGTTGAAAAGAATATGCCTTCTTGGGGTTCCGTGCCAAGGTCTCCCCTCCTAACATGACCGCTGAGCTGCTGCTTGGGTTGGATCTTCCTGGGATGCCGCCAGGAATGAAAACTCCTCTGCTGACCCGTTCACGCTAACGTCAATACGCGGGCAGTCCACCTGTCCCTGACACTGGAAGATATTTGGAGAGCGGCCAGGAGGGCACAGCAGCACCAAGTGGGACCCTTGGTGCGCAAGGCCCAGAGAGACCCACAGGGGACACAAACAAGGGCAATCTCCTGCCAGAGCCTAGAATCTCCAGGCCTTTGACTTGGAAGTGGATGGATGCTGGAGGCTTCCACTCTGAGTGCCGGACTTTCCCCTGCTCTGCAGTCATTTCCCCGCAGCATGGGTTTACACACCCAGGCATTTTCCTGACAAGAATCCAAACCAGCGTGAGAGGATTTTGGAGTGGAGTGCATGTTGAGAGGTTTGGGGACAGTGAATATCTGCAAAGTCCATGTCCTTGGCATGATCCCTTGTATGGGTTGCAGAAAATTGGATCATCTGGAGGGATCAAGGTTCAGTAAGCCTTTTTGTTGTTCTTCTTTTCTTTTTCTTTCTTTCTTTTTTGTTAGAGTCTGTAAACAAGTCAAAATAACACCTGGCATTTTGCCAGGCACCATCCAGACTCGTTTACGAACTCTAACATTCCCCTGGCAAAATGCCAGGTGTTATTTTGACTTGTTTACAGACTCTAACACCTTTTTTTTTTCTCTTACCACGTATGGTATCCAGGGTTAGCTGTCCACCGAGGGTGGGCTATTATCTGCCTCTTCTTGAGGAAGAAAGGATACTCACAATTATTCCAGGGCATGAAATCAAAGGAGAACCTGCACCTGTATTTGCTCTGTAGTACCTTTCTGAGGCAGGCCCTGGCTGAATATCAAATTAGGTGGCCTAATACTGGTTGTTCAGCAGGCAAGTCAAATTCCATGGGAGCTGGGCCACCCAGAGTTGATGACAAAAGAGAGCTGGTCCTTGGATCTGCCTTTTCTCCCTTTCCTCTGTTTAGCATTTGTACCATTTGATGTTTCTTTGAGAATATTAGGAAGAGATGGTGCAGGAATATCTTAGTTGTTCTCATTTGACTGAGTGGCCATGGCAGGTATTGACAAAGGTGGCTTCTTTCTGATATTATCTCATTGAAGAGATTGTGAATTCCTTTGGTTTGAAACTCTGTGCCTTCCTCTATCACAATAACTCTTAGATTTGGTCTTTTGATGCTGTCCTATAATTCTTATATGTCCTGTTCATGGTTTCTTAGTATCTTCACTGTGTGATTAACTTTATTTTCCAAGTTGTATACTTTGTCTTCATTATCTGATGTTCTTTCTTCCAAGTGATCTAGTCTGTTGTTTATGCTTTCTATTGAGTTTTTTTTATTTGGTTTATTGTATTCTTCATTTCAAGGATTTCTGACTGTTTTTTTTTTCCAGAGTCTCTATCTCTTTCTTGAAGTAATCTTTTGCTACCTGTATTTGTTCTCTTATCTCTTTGTGTGAGTGATCAATTTTTGCCTGTATTTGCTCATTTAGATCATTCTTTAATTCACAGATCATTTTAATTATTAACCTTCTGAACTCCTTCTCTGACACTTTATCAACTTCACTGTCCATGATTCTGTTATTGTAGTATCCTGGTTTGTTTGGTGCACTTTCCTCCCTTGTTTTTTCGTGTTGTCTATGTGTCTTCCTTTCTTGCAGTGTGGATCTGAGATATTACAGTTTCTACCCTTATAGTCTTGTAGTACCCATGCAGAATGTCTGCACCTCACCTTGACGTTGGGCTTCCAGACCCTGCTGGTGTCCCTCAATGTATGCTACTGCAACTAAAGATGGTAGCAGCAATAGTCGAGGTAACTCGAGATAATAGTGGAGGTGCCTCAAGATGGATGCAATGTCTTATAGAGATGGGGCTGAAAGGGTGGGCTTTACATTCTTTTTGGATGTAAAGCCCAAAACCATGAATTTTCTCAATTCCATCTCTGACATTTCCTCCATTAGGAGTCAATGGAGTCTTTTGTTGAGGGTTTCTGTGTTATTTCGGATCTTTCATATTGCTTGGGTGTCTACCCATCTATCTGGATGGATCTGATGTTTTACAGTATCTACTTTACGAGTTTATAGTGTCCCTTTATGTCACCAATAACTCAGAGATTGGGGTGGGGGAGCCCATTCATAACAATAACATATGCAAACATTATATAGCTATAGATTAGATCCTTAGTTCCTATTTGGATATCTAGTGTTAATTGGTATGATAGAGAGATAAAGTATTGGTAGAGAGAGTAGGATCAGCAAATTTCCATCAGTCAAAACAGTAAATAATCATGTGGTATGTTTAGCTTAAAATCAAACAATAGGTGTTATTTATGACTTCCACCATATTAATCATTGCTATGACATTGATGGTAGGGGTAGATGTTATATATCTCAACTAGCATTGGAGTGTTAAGGATAGAGTTGAGAATGAAGAAAGAAGTAGAGATAAGAGGGTAGAACGGCATTTACAATTTCAAAGGGTGAATACGGAAGATGCAGTGTAACTTAGAATATGTTATTAATGTAAAAAGGGAAAAGAAACCAGAAGAACATAAAGATGAGAAAGAGAATAAAACTTTGGCTTTAGGAATAGAAAAAGCAGGGCAGGGGGCTGGGGCTGTAGCTCAGTGGTAGAGTGCATGCCTTGCACATGTGGGACACTGGATTCGATCCTCAGCACCACATTAAAAATGAAATAAATGGGATATTGTGCCCAACTACAACTAAAAAAGTATTAAAAAAAGATAAGGTGTTGGGGGAGATAAGGGAGATAAGGGAGATAAGAGTAGTGGCAAAGATGATACACATACACACCCCAAAAAATCAAAATACACTAATCAGAATCCCTAGCCCTCACAATGCTGAGCATGGGAAAATGAGACTTTCAGGGGAAATAAGAAATATGAAAAAAAAAAAGGCTAGAAATGAGGAGAGAAACAAATATGAATATGTGTAGGAGTATTCGAATCATTCAGAACACATTCAAATAAAACAAAAACCCTTCACAGACAAAGAAATACTAATGGTCAACAAATATATAAAGAATATATGAAGAAATGTTCAACATCTCTAGCAGTTAGAGAAATTAAAAGTACACTGAGATGCCATCTCACTCCAGTCAGAGCAGCAATTATCAAAAATACAGGCAACAATAAATGTTGGCAAAAATGTGGGGAAAATCGTTCACACTACACTGCAAATTGGTGCAAGCACTGTGGAAAACAGTATGGAGTTTCCTTAGAAAATGTAAAATAGAACCACCATTTTACCCAGCTACCCACTTGTAAGCTTATATCCAAAAGAGTTAAAATCCGAATACTACAGTGATGGATCCACATTAATATTCAAAGCAGCTCAATTCACAATAGCTAAGCTATGGAAGCAACCCTGGTGCCCTTCAACAGATGAACTGATAAAAAAAATGAGATGTGTTATATATACACAATGGAATAATACTCAGCCATAAAGAAGCATGAAATTATAGCATTTGCCAGTAAATGGATGAAACTGAAGAATATCATGGTAAGTGAAATAAGCCAATCCCAACAAACCAAAGGCTGAATGTTCTCTCTGATATGTGGATGCTAATGCATGAAGGGAAGTATAGAAGTTGATTGGATTAGATAAAGGGGAATGAAGGGAAGGGAGGGGGGCTGGGAATAGGAAAGACAGTAGAACAAATCAGATATAACTTTCCTCTGCTCATATATGAATACGTGACCAATGTAAGTCCACATCGTGTACAACCAAAAGAATGGGATCCAATTGGAATGGGTTGTACTCCACGTATGTACAATATGTCAAAATATTATACATAATTGTCATGTATGTCTGAATGTATCAAGTGAAAAATAAAAAAAAATTAAAAAGGGAGATCAGTGGAGCAGAGGAAGGAAATAGCAGATGATGGAGGAGGACAGGAATGGAAGCAACTGTCGAATAAAATTGACCAAATTATGCTGGAAAAGACATAATTCTGACTTTGACACTCACATTGCCTCCTTCTACTGTGGATCAGAACAGGGACATGCTCTCCTAGGGGCCACACAGGGCATGGGAGCCTGGTGTCCTTGCTTCCTGCCACATCACTGCCACCACCACCAGGCTGTGACCTTTGCAAGACCCTTTACTGCAGTGACCTATATGCTCCCCCTTCAGAGGACATAATTGAGGAAGTAGAATAAGGATGAGAGGTGAGGCCACAGGGCCTGAAATACAGGGAATAAATCCCAGCTCCTCGGGAATGATGGGAAAGGGAGGGATGGGTGTCGGTTTAGGTCACTGCCACAACATGTTTCCAACTGTTCAACAGTCAGGTACAGTGGTCCACAGGCTCGCCTGACAGTCACCAATCACCCTGTCACACAGCCAGGTAGTCAAGCCAGCTGTTGTCACCCCTCTGGATCCCTGGTATGGATGGGTTATGGCAGTTGCTGCCACTCCTGCATCCCTGATAGGACACTTCCCACAACTTTGGGACTATGTCATCTATGAAAAGCTTGTCCCACCACAGTGCCAACTGCTGATTCTACTAGACCCTGATTCAGTCCCTGCTGGTGTCTTGGTTTCCCTGAGGACTCTGCTTGACCACTGCAACCTTAAGGGCACTAAGGACATTTGCTAGACCACAAGTGGCATGGTAAGTGTCCAGTACAGCACCAAGCACTGAATGCACACAGTAGGTGTTCTATAACTGTTTCGTAAGCTGAATTAAGGAAGAAAATGCACGCGTTAAAGGCTCAGTTCTTGGTTGCTTGTAGGTCAAAAATAAAAACTGGGTTTCGAGAAAAATAAATATTAAAGTCCTCATTGGAGACATTCATAATCTATCTGTAGAAAGCGAATAATCCAACTTAGAAACAAAACACAGAGTGACAAAGAGTTAGCCTAAGTACAAAATGAAGAGATGGAAAAAGGAGCTTTAGGTGTGAGCTGGCATTGTTAGGGAAAGCTTCAGGAAGCAAGGACCTAACAGGTGGCCTGAATCAACTGGAAGGCAGCCAAACCAGGGGTTATTATTGATCCTCTGGTACTTCTGCCTCCAGGCACAACTGTCACAGCTCCAGGGATTCTCCCCCCACCCCCAACTGGAAGCCCATGCGCACTCACCGGCCACTCCCCCTGCCGCCCCATCCCCCGCGTGCCCGTGTACCTGTGGGGCCACACTCACTCACGCGCCCAACCGCCCAACCGCCGCCCCTACCCAGCTTGAGGGCGCCCCCAGGCGGTAGGCCAGCCTGGGTGGGCCGCGGCACCCGGCTCCCAACAGCCAGCACCACAGGGACCAACTGTCAGATGGTCCCAGTCGCCGCGCGCCATCCCCACCATCAGTGGGTCCGAATGGCGCCTCCAATAAGCAACTCACCTGCCGCCCTCGGGATGGCCTGGAGCCCGCGCCGCGGCCTGGGAAGCTGGAGGCGACCGAAGTTCTGGGGGCGGCGGCCAACTTAGTGCTGCAGCCGGCGGCGGAAAGGGCTGCCTCAGCGCGTCCGCTTTTGCACACCTGCCTGCCGCGGGCTGAGAGCACGGTCAGGCCCGCGGACGCCACGCCAGGGGCAGTCCGGGCACCACTAGAGCGCGACCTGAGTGGCGCCGCTATCCCTCCAGGTACTGCCTCAATCTCTCTCAGCGGAAGCGGGCGATGCGGAGGATCAGGGCGGACAGTACGCGCCCTGCCGGCGGGATCTGCACCTGCATCTGGGGCCTTGGGTCTGTAGGCAATGCAGTGAGTCGCGTGCAGGCCATCCAGCCAAAGAGAGCACAAGACACAGCACCTATTTCAAGAATATTGAAGCTCTCATAGAGAGACGATTTATACAATAGAAGCAGATGGAGATACAAGGAAGACAAATGATCATGAAACATTGAGAGAACAGCAGGGAGTTGACAGGACTCCACAAGGCAGGAGGAGTGGTAAGATGTTGCCATCAAATTGTACAGTGCATTTATTATGTTTTAACCCATTGGTAAATTCACCATCCCACGTTGATTAGCAGGGCTTTAGCTGGAGAAGCCAAGGCTCTGCTTCTCACGCACTACTGATCCATGCCTTTACCTTTCTTTGTCCACCATAGATCATGTCCCAGCAGCAACTCTATCTCTGGCTGTTTTTCAGCCACCTCCAACCACTCCAGCCCTGTGTCCATACACTGCTGCCTGAGAAAATCTTCAACCAGACCCATGTACTGACACTTACTCTATCTTCTTTTAGAACATCCTGTGGATTCCGCTGAAGAGCTTCCAAATTAGAGGCATACATTCCTGAAACTCCAAGTGGAAGGAGCTTTGTTCTGATTGCACTGTCTTGTTGGAAGGCCTCCGATTGCACAGAACCCAGTCAGAGACTGGCAACAGAAGTCAGAGCAAGAAGATGCTGTCCACACAGCATGGACTCAGAGGTAGGAGCAATGTCAGAGCCACTCTGTAGCCACCCTGTGTTTATGTCTCTGTTTTGTATGGTTGGATCCCGAAGAGCATCTTTGTTTTCAGCAGTGAATTGGATGACCCACTAGACAGTCACACTGAAGGTAGGACACTATAGAAGCAGGTCTGTATGACAGCTGGAGGACACTGCTGCTTTTGAACCTGGGGATGGAGTCTGAGTGGAAGTATCTTTATATTTTTCATGTCTTAATGACCTTGTGTCAAGAGATCTGATGCCATGACTTGGAGTGTGCTGTGTTTGTAACCACGTTTTCTAGCCTTACATGTCAAGTTGACCTTTGCCAGGAGAAGAGCTCATTCTCCCCTTATCACCTAAACATCCTGTGACTTGATGTGACATAGTGAAGAAGAAATCTCATCATCATACAGAAAGCCAGACAAAAACCAGGGTTTTTCTGTGCTCAGAGTGTCCTTCTGAGGTCACTCTCCCAATGACCTTAGGCCTCCCTCTTGGCCTCACCTTTTATAGGATCCACCCCTTCTCAATACTGCCCCCCTGAGGATCCCAACATATGGACCTAGGAGGACAACCACATCCAAACCTCAGAAGGGACTGCTGTGGTGGGTCTCAAACATTCACACCACCCCCAAATCAGCCTGACAGTGCTGTTCTCCTTCTTTGAGTCAGTTTGAGATTGGGAGTGTGACTTAGTTCTGAGGGTTGAGATGAAGGGGAAAGTCTGCTGTGGAAATATCTGATAAAGGTATAGTCACAGGAGCTGAACCAAAAGTAAAATATGGCAGATTGAGAAAATCTTCACATCCAACCACAACTCCATTAACATGCTAGGAAAAGGAATTTCTTTTTTCTTTTTTCTTTCTCTCTTCTTAAAAAATTCATTTTTTTTAGCTATACATGGCAGTAGAACCTATTTGATGTACTTGTACAAACACAGAATATATTGCATTTTAATCCCAGTCTTGTGGATGTACATGATGCCGAGATTCACTGTGGTATATTCACATATGTACAAGGAAAGTTATGTCAGATTCATTCCACTGTCTTTCCTATTCCTATCCCCTCTCACTGCCTTTCATTCTCCTTTGTCTAATCCACAGAACTTTCATGGCCCACCCACACCTACCCATTGTGTGTTAGCCTGCGCATGTTAGAATATTCAACCTCTGTTTTTTTTTGGGATTGGCTTATTTCAGTTAGTATAGTTGATATATAGTAACTATAGATCTGGATAGTCTCCAGATCCATTCATTTACCAGCAAATGTTATAAAGTCATTCTTCTTTGTGCTGAGTAATATTCCATTGTGTATATATAACACATTTTCTTTATCCATTCATCTGTTGATGGGTACCCAGGTTGGTTCCATAGCTTAGCTATTGTGAATTGAGCTTCTGTGAACATTGATGTGGCTATGTCACTGTAGTAGACTGATTTTATCCTTTGGATATATACTAAGGAGTAGGATAACTGGGTCAAATGGTGTTTCCATTCCTAGTTTTTAAAGGAATCTTCAATTGGTCCAGTGTAGTTGCATCAATTTGCAGTCCCATTTATTGTCACTTGTATTCATACACACCCACACACACACACACACACACACACACATATCTGGGAAATATATATGGAGGAGGAGGAATGGGAGGAGGAGGAAGAGGAAATGGAGAAGGAGGAGGAGGAAAAGGAGGAGGAAGAGGAGGAGGTAGATGAGGAGGAGGAGGAGGGGGAGGGGGAAGAGGAGGAAAAGAAGAAGGAAGGGGAAGAGGTGGTTGTGGTGGAGGAGGGGGAGGAGGAGGGGGAGGAGGAGGAGGAGGAAAAAGTGAAGGAAGAGGAGAAGAGGAGGAGGAAAAGAAGAAGGAAGGGGAGGAGGTGGTTGTGGTGGAGGAGGAGGAGGAGGAGAAGGTGGAGGGGGAGGGGGAGGAGGAGGAAGATCAAAAGGAGGAGGAGGATCAATACACATGGGGGTTGGGGATTCCTTTCTGGAAGAGGTAGGATTGGAGGGGAAAGGGACCTGGGTAAGAGGTGTGGGAAGGTGAAACACATTAGGGGTAACTGCAACATGGGGCCTGGGGCTGAAGGGAGAAGGAGGTTTCCTGGGAAGAGGCAGAGGAATATTAGATGAGGGGGAAGGTGGAGGGATGGATAGGTTCAGAGGCCCAGCAGGCTGGAATTCCACCTGCCTGCTGGCAAGGTTGGTTGGGATGGGGGAGGGGTCAGTGGGTGGGGGGAGGGGGCCTGCATTCCAGGTAGGGCCTGCAGGTGGGGAGGATGAATGGACAGTGGTGGTGCAGTCCTCCGGAGCCTCTCTTCCGCCCTGGGCGACCTCTGCCTCAGGCTCCACGTGGTTACTTCTGGCACTCTGAACCCTCCTCAGGGTGCCATTTGTACATAAACGTGGCCGCTTTGCAGGTGGGGGCAGCCCATCCTGATGCCAGGAAATCAGTGATGGCAGGGCCACTGGCATGAGCAGTTTTCTTTTATTTGGCCTCCTGGAAGGAGCAGTTTTTGAGGGCCAACTCTGGGATAGAACACAGGTCGGCTTTAGGCCCTGCTCTCCCTGGATGGCATCTTGGGAGGCTGGAGAGACAGGCAGATCCAGTTCACCTACATGCTCCTGGGCCCACTTGTGGACCATTGAGTGGCCCTCGGCTTGAAGCAGGAGGAGCACTCCCTGAGCAGGGCCCTGGGAGCTGCAGGTGGCGGGGCTCCCATATGACAGCTTCTTGAGAGACACCTGGGCCCTCTCTGGAAGGATGTTTTCCTCTGGGGGCCAAGAACTGGGCTCCAGGGCACTGAGGTCTCCCCGAGTGTCCTCCTCCTCCTCCTTCTCCACCTTCTCCTCCACCTTCTCCTCCTCCTCCTCTTCCTCCTCCTCCTCCTTCTCCTCTTCCTCCTCGTCCTTCTCCTCCTCCAGCTTTTCTTCTTTCTCGTCCTCCTCCTCCTCCTCCCCCTCCTCCTCCTCCTTCTCCTGCTCCTCCTCCTCTGGTGGATCTTGCCTTTTTCTGGCTGTTCCTGGGCCCTGAGCTCAGATTCCTTAGACGCCCCAACAGGGCAGCGAGCAGGTGTCATGGGCCCCTCAGCTTGGTGGATGAGCTGAAGAACTGAAGGCAGGAGGAGTGGCCTGCGGCCAGGAGGGGGGACCCTTACTGCTGTCAAGGGTCCCAACGTGCGCCAGTTCTTCCGGGATAGCACTGGGTTTTTGCGGAGGGACCCCCAGGACACGGGCAGCAGGATGCCCCGAGAGAGGAGCGGGCCTCTGTCCCTGCCAGCACCAGGAGGCCCCCGAGGTCCGTGATCCTGGGGGAAACGCCTGCTGGCAGGGCTGAGGGGAGAGGCAGGTGCAGCGGGGTGGTCCCTGTGAGGAGAGGGAGCCTCCTGGGCCAGGCGGAGGGGAGTGTGATGGCCCAAGAGGGCGCTGCGGCGCAGCCTGCGACCGCACTTGGTCAAAAGACTGCCCATGGAGGGCACCTGGGGCTCGTCACTAGGCAGAAGTCCCACACTAGTCCAACGCTAGTCAGCACAGAGCAGCTGGGCTGAGAAGCCAGCTCCTCCTTCGACCAAAGGCTGAACTTGAGTTCAGCCCTTGTGACATGTGGCTGGAACTCTTGACGCAGAAAGGACTTGAGCCAAGATGGTTGGTCAAAGGAAGGCTCCAGGGTGAAGAGACCCCCACCCCCACTTGGTCTGAGCTTAGGCTCCTCTGACTCTGCACTGCTTCTTCTCCCACACGCACCACACAGTTATTCTCACCCTCCAGAGGGTCATTCTGAGGCTGCTTTCCTTTGGGTTACTTAGGCAGTCATTCTACTCTCCACGGTTCTACTGGACACGACTGTAGCCATCCAGAGTGAAACCACCATCCCTTGCCTTCAGATAACTACAGCTATAGTTCCCACCATACTATCAATTTAGAAAACCGTTACAGTTGTCCCTGGAACTGTCCCACAGGATCCTTGAGCCAGTAATGGTGCCTGACTCTGATATTACTGTTTACTGAGGAAAACTGTTTTCACTCATCAGTAAACATCCTTGGGAGCTCAAGATCCGCCCAGACCTCCCAGGATGACATGAGGCGGCAGAGGGTAGTCAAAGGTAGCTCCTGCCTCAGGCTGAGCCCTGCTGGGGCTCATGATCGGTCCAGGAATGACTCCGCCCCCTGTCAGTGGCCCACCAGAGCTCAGGATCAGCTCTGCACTGACTCCGCCTACTTTACCTGAGCTCAGGCTCCTACCTGATCAGCCAGGTCCTGCTGCGCAGAAGCCTGGGCAAGGGTAAGCACAGTTCCATCCCACCACCAGGGGACCCCCGTGCAGATCAGGCCCAGGCCTGATCCGCCCTGCTGAACTACAGGCCAGCTTGGGCAGAGGGTAGTCACAGGGCCATCCCGCCTCAGGCTGACCCCTGCTGGAACTCCGCCTCAGCCCAGGAATGACTCCGCCCACTGTCAGTGGCCCGCCAGAGCTCAGGCTCCGCCCTGCACTGACTCCGCCTACTGGAAGACACCTGCTAGAGTTCAGCCCCAGCCCAGGTCAGCCTCTCTGTCAGGCATGGGAGCCTGGCCCAAGGTAGGCTTGGCTCCATCCTGCCACAGGCTGACCCCCAACAGAGCTCAGGCCAGACCCACCACCACCTCTGCCCACAGGGAATACCTTCCGGAGCTCAGGCTCCTGCCAGATCAGCCAAGCCAGCCGCTCAGGAGCCTGGGCAAGGGTAAGCCAAGTTGCATCCGGCCACCTGCAGACCCTTGCGCAGGTCAGGCCCAGGCCTGATCCGCCCAGATGAACTGCAGGGAGCTCGTTCTCAGGGTAAGCCCGGGTCCATCCCACCACTGGCTGACCTCTTCTGTAGCTCACTGCTCTGCCCTGATCAGCCTCTTCCACCTGCGCGGGAGTTCTGAGGGGCCTTGATCCATGCAGCCACCTGCTGACCCCTGCCAGAGCTGAGACTCCAGCCAGACTCTCTAAGCCCTGATTAAGGTTTTTGAAGGTGACTACATAGTCACTTTTGCATGGCTATAATGGAATACCTGAGGCAGTCTAACTTCTTTTTTTTTTTTTTTTTAAGAGTTTTATTTAGTTCATAGTTTTGGAAGTTCAAAGGCATGGGTTTTGTCAGGGCCCTCTTGGCTCTGTGATTTGATGTGAGATGTTGAAGAAAAAAATTACATCATCAGACAGAAACGAGGGTTTTTCTGTGCTCAGAGTGTCTTTCCTTCAGAAGGCGGCGGTGCAGAGCCCAAGTCCGAGCCCGAGCCCCAACAGGAGCCGGAGCCGGAGCCGGAGCCAAGCATGAGCAGGAGCTCGAGATCAAGCTGGAGTCCGAACTCCAACCCGAGCCGGAGCCCGAGCGCGAGGCGAGCCCGAGCCCGAGCCCGAGGCGAGCCCGAGCCCGAGGCGAGCCCGAGCCTGAGCCCGAGCCCGAGCCCGAGCCCGAGCCCGAGCCCGAGGCGAGCCCGAGCCCGAGCCCGAGCCCTTGCCCGAGCCCGAGCCCATCTTTATTGGAAGCCTTCTGAGTCCACAGGGTGATGTCGCCCGAGGCTCCGCCTCCGCTCCTCCCCAAGCAAAGTAACTCATGACTAAGGAGCAGCCTCTGCCGAGCCAGCAGAGCTGTGGCTGTGGCCAGCCAGAGGCACAGAAGACCCTTTGGGCCCCAAGGTAGCTTGGTTTCTGTGAAGAGGAAAGAGTGTTGGCGGGCAGCTGTGGAGGCTCCATCCTGAGCCTGGGAGGCCCAGCTTGCTACTCCCTGGTGGATTCCACAGCCACCCCTCTGCAGCTCTTTGCAAAGCTGCTTGAAAAGTCTCCTAAACTCCACATGGATTTGGCGGCGGCGGTGGTGGCACGGCCTGCTTTTGTGGCGCTCTTGCTCCTCTCCCTTTGGCCTCTTCTGGGGCCGGACCAAGGCCAGTTCTCTGCAGCTGAGTATCCCTGGTGGCTTGCGGGTGGGTTGGGCGTCCGGCGCCCGGACGAATGACCCCAGCCCCGGGATTTTGCGATGTGGAGCTGGCTCCTTGTCTGGGTGGGGAGCAAGGATTTGGGGGAAACTTTCGTGGCCCTCTGAGGTGAGGTGGTCACAGGGTAGAAGAAGAGATGACCTGGAGTTTGTGCCACATGGGACGCGGGACACTAAGCTGGGCTCCACTTGGCGCAGGTAACTTTGGTCTTTGCGACCCAGTGTTCTTCCCTGAGGCTCTCTCAGGGAGCAGGTTGGCACGACTGTGCCGTAGTGTATGGAGACATTGCTTTTCTGGGGGAACTAATGGCCTTGCTGTCCAGCACAGGCTGCACTAGGTTAGTGGGGAAGAGAGAAAGAAAGAATAGTTAAGTTTCTGGGGTCAACTGCTCTGTTGCTCGCGGTGCTGGCTTGTTGCTGTCTGCCACCAGAGTGTTCCAAAAATTCTCAGGGAAGCCATTGTCAGAAACGCTTGGCGCTCTTTGTCGGTGCTTTTTGTCCTGGGAATAACCTTCCTTGACTCTTGTCCAACTACTTCCCCATCTCTTCCCTAGTCCCCATTCTCCTCTCCCAGGGCTGCATTGCTCCTGGGTTGGTCCTGTGGGTTAGGGCACTGCTTGGAATATGTGTTTGTTGGCAGAGTCTTTTAAGATGTTTTGATTCTAAGGATCTCTGCACAATTGTCCTGTGCAGCCAGGTCTGTGCGCCCAGTCCCAGGATCCTGAGCCACCAGTGGGAGCCTGGTCTTCTGCAAAGCCAAGGAGAAGCTGGCTCCGCACCTCAGAGCCAGCCTGCTTGATGGTGGCTCTAAACAACTACCCTTCACTGGGGAACCCTAAAAGAGGGATGAGAGGGGATGAGAGTGGTCTTTCATATTAGCCCTTTGGGTTCTAAGGAAAGTCATTCAAATGAGTCCATGACCTCTGTTTTCCTGGACCCGTCCTCTGTTCTCTTCCAGTTTTGTTATTCTTTCTATAGGTTGGTTGCTTCTATCCTTCTCTCCTCAGGGGGGTGAGGGCTCTGAAATTTCACCAGGTGGACTCTGGGGAGTGGGCTCCAGGGCGCTTTTCTGCTTCTGCTGATTATGACAAGTTTTCTGGCTAACCCACCCAGCTCAGTTTGGCTGGTGGGTGCATCTGCTGCCTTGGTTCCAGGTGCAGATGGAAACGCAGCAGTGGCCAAGAGCTGATGGTGAAGAAGGGAAAAGTGACAGTCACGATCCTGGCTGAGCCTGCAGGATACAGAGAAAGAACTTATTTTGTCCTTGACAATTTCTCTCATTGTTGTGGCTACCTGGTTTCCTGGAAATAAATTCACATTGTTTTCCAGAGCCATCATTTATTTACTTTCCATCCCCCCCCCAGTAGAAAAGGAGTAAGACCACAACCTGAGTCTGATCAAGTGGCAGCATGTACTGTCCACCCCAGGCAGCGGTTATGAAATGATAGCACGCAGAAGGAAAGCCATGTATATATTCGATGTGCATAGAGGGCAACAGCTCTATGCAATAAGTGATCCGGTGGTTTAATTAAATTCTCTTTGGACTAAGCGTTACTGCATGCATCATTATTCAATGCCATGTTTGGAACCATGCTTGATGTGACTCATTATATGTGACTCATTATATGCAGGCAAGTTGGAGAGAGCATTGATTTGTGCACACTGTTTGTCCCTCCACGGAGAGCCTAACTTGAACGGGCATGTAGTTTGTTAATTGAAAGTTTGAACTCTACCAGTTATATGATTAAACTCACATGTATTCAAGAGTTGTAACTTAATGCCCCAACAGCTTATGGACACTTTTTTGTAAAGAAACTTTTTAAAAGTGTTATTAATCCTTTCATGAACAAGTAAATATTAAACTTCCTCCAGCACAAAATGCAGATGTGCTTTTCTAATACCTGCAGGTTAGATTTCTCAAATGAACAACCAGATTCTTAGACCTTCAGTTCTAAGTGATTTAGCTAATATGACTGGATTTTCTTTAGTGGCAAAACATAACATTTGACTTTAAGTTAAATTTTATGCACAGAATGTACAGTCCTAACAAATGCAATTCTCACAGGATTTGCCAATAGTATATACATATAGATCTGTATATGAGTTAAGCCTGTAGAAGGGTCATGGCAAATTTTCCTAATATTATAACTATGGAAAAAAATTAAATCACTTCTTTGGCCTTTTATTCAACTGTTGATCCAGCTTTTTCATCTTTGTGTGGAGAATAAAATGCAGCTTTTAGATGCAGTCTTCTCAATGACCTAGAGAGGGACTATTGTCTCTTTAGTGTGATGCAAGTCTGGAAGTGCAGCTCAAGATCAGCCTTAGATGCCAGTTCCTGGCGGGTCCCAATGCTGATCCCTGAGGACCTTGCAACTCATTTAAGCAGTGCCACTTCCCTTGTTTCTGACTCCTTGTTATCTCTGACACAAAATTAATTGCTCTTATGATTATTTCCTATTAGGGAGAGTCACTGTACCTTGTTTGTTTTAAGGTTTGCCTATTACTTTTCTGGTTTTGATTGGCCAGCATCCTTGGTGCCTCCATGCCTTCAAACTCCAAGTTCTAATCACTAGTAATGATATGTAACTGCACATTTCTGGGACTGGTTTTCCTCTCCCTAGTTCCCTTATATCTGACTGCTGATTTTCCTAGATTGTGAGATATCATTTGTGTCTGGCCTGCCCAGATGGAAAGAGGCAGGTTGGGCTGCTCTTTGGGCATTGGCGTGTGTGCAGTTGACAGCTCTTCTCTTGGTGAATTTGAAAAATAAATCAACCCCTCTGCTATTCCACCCTTCTGCTATTTCACCCCTCTCCCACACTTCCTCCTACTCCTCTAGCAACAAAAAGTTCCACATACATCTATACAAACTTACAACTTTTGTGTTTTCTTTTGGAGCCAGATATATCTTAAAAATTGGCAATAGGACTATCCACTACCCAAGGCCAATATCAATTCTCCCATCCAATCAACATGTCCAACAATGATGATCAATTACATATTTTATAGCCTTAAATATATAGTCATCCAGCATAATTTCATATAGAGGAAGTGTCTTGGTTCCTACTAATATTTTTGATGTGCATATTTTTGAAGTTTACTCAAGGTGTTATTAAAGAGAGTGAATCACACTAAATTTGGATCTGTGCTGTTCCCATTTCTCTTCTTTGCTCTTCATGAAGGTCAGGAAGAGGAATGTTGGAAGGTCGAAAACAGGAAACATCAAGGGAGTTTACAGATTATCCTTACAGACAAAAGAAAGAGCACAGGGATTGTGTGTGTATATGTGTATTTTTGATCTCTTAATTTTTGTTAAGAAGGAAAAAAGTCCTATTTTTGACTTGTGTATTGGGATCAGCCTTTGCCTTGGTCCAAACAGATTTATTTCTTATTCTGTCAATGTAAAAATTTCCCTCTGTGTGTTGCTTTCAGACTCTCCCCTTTGATCATATGTATTTGGTCTGTGTTCTTTTATCAAATGATGTTTCTCTACCTAACAAGGTTGTAATTGCTTTTGAAACTGACTTGTTTTTTCATCAGAATTCATGCTGTTTGTCATAGTTATTGAAAAATAGTACAAGACATATCAATTTATGATATATCTTTAAATGGTATTTGATAACAAAGTGAATAATACATCAGACAGGCTACTTTTTATTTCAGCTGAAATCAAAAGCAAATTCCATATCTATGAAATAATCTTTTAATGTCATAGAATGTTTATTTGTTATGCTTACCTGTTTGTAAATGAAAGAGAGACTTTATGTTTCATTTTTTAAATGGGAGTGGAAAAGTAGAGTACTACATTGGCTGATTATTTTTGAAATAAGTGAAATAAATTACATTAAATGAAATAAGTTACATAAAACTACATTTTGGAAAACTTCTTTAAACTTTTTTTAATATTTACAGTGAATTCTGAGGTAGACAGTTCACAAACTTGATACTTCATCTTAGTGTCAACATGTTTTATGAAAACATTCTTAAGCAGTGTAGGTGCACATAAAAAGTCTTGTAAGTTCTGTGAAGACTTTGCTTTTAGATATGTGTTAATTTTCCTTTTAGATTCTTGCAGCAATTCTTTTGATTTGCAGTTAATATTTTGGTAATAAAAACTGAATTTACATAATTAAAAACTTGGTTCTTTGAGGTTTTCCAGATTGTTGAGACCAGGCCTGGGATGTGAGATTGTATTGATTCTGTGGTGGAACATTGGCGCTTCTCCACTTCACTCTGGTTGAACTTTCTGGTGCTCTTCTTTGTGTGTTGATAATCCATAAAAATTCCAAGTGGCTTATTTTGCCACTTACAGTTGTTTTAGGAGCAAATTATGTCATCCTAAAGAAATTATTTGTGTTTCTGCTTGAATTGTTGAGTTCTGTTAATAAAAGTGATGTGGGCAGTGCTGATTAAATTCTTCAGGTGTCATTCTGTCACTCTGGGTACCCATTGGCCTACTGATCTCTCTGGGCAGTTTCTATTGAGGAAGGAGATTTTATTATGAATAACTTTATAACAACACTAAGCCTTATCTACCTTATAGATAAATCATCTATCAAGATAGTTTAGACCATGTCACACTTGTTTACTAAGTTCTTAAACTTTAAGACTCTCTTCGCTATCATGGCTGAATTATTATAAACATATTAAGCTTAAAGGTAAGACATATTTTTCTGAAAGAGTGGCATCCAGTACCTAATCTGGACAGTCAAAGGGAAGAGAAGAGGTTGAGTGCTTCAGAGTGTGTTGTCTCTCACATTGTGTTTGAGCCTTGCCCTTAAGGAATAAACTGTCATTACCCTGAAAAAGAAGGTGCTGAAACACAGCAGGCAAATAAAAGAATAACATTCTTAGAGACCCGCTTATAGAAACTAAAAATGTAAAAACATTTCTTCTCATGACCATAATGTCAGACTGTAGCATGGGTGAGGAGGAGGATGCTTTTTCCAGCTCAGCACAATGAGAATTAATACTCAATTAGAGAATATCACTATTGACTGTACATAGCATTCAGAGGGTGGCAGAGGATAAGACTTCCCATGAGCAGAAGAAGAAAGGCACATGGAAGTATGAGGGATAATTCTGCCCCATTTTTCTGCCACTTGAACCATAAAGAAGAATTTAGGGGCCAGGGTTCCAGTGATTGACCTGGATATGATGAGATTTGGCTATCGGTTATCTATTGCTATATAATATTTTTTCTCCAAAACTTTGTGGCATAACATAGCAAATATTTATTATCTCATAGTTTCTCTAAAATATAAATTTCAGTGGTTATGGTGCAGCATCTCTCATGAGATTTCAATAAGGTCAGTTGAGGGCTCAGCAGGTGGACAGTGTTAATCCTGCCTATCCAAGAACATGGGGAGGGGAGGGGATTTCCATCTTTAAGATCTTCTTCAATTGCTTTTTTAATTGTAGAGATCTGTCACTTCCTTGTGTAGATTTATTCCCAAGTATTTTAATTTATTTTTTGAGGTTATTTTGAATGAGATAGTTTTCCTAATTTCTTTCTCAGCAAACCCTTATTGGACTATAGGAAATCTATTGATTTACGAATGTTGATCTTGCATACTGCTACTTCAGTGAATTTGCTTATCAGTTCTATAAGACTTCTGGTAGCGTTTTTTAGGTCTTCTGATCCTCCCCCCAAGGACAACTGCTATATTTGATGACAAATATGTCACCTGAGGATCACAAGGCCAGACCCAATGTGACTACTCATGTCCCACATGTTAGAAAGGTCTTCCTCCAGTTGAGATTAAATTTAATCTTTTTGAGAAATAGAAAGCGGCTCTACTCCAGCTTCTTCAATATAGAGGATGTGAAGCAAAGCAAAGCATAGTGTACAGAGTCATGGAAACGGGCACCTCAGGATTCTCATGAGGACACACATCATGGAACAGTTTTATGATCAACGTCATGGTGCTATCAAACTCTTGACAACTTACATAACTTCATTGCTGCCCTGTTTCTGGCCTGGCCACATTTCCTTCTGTAAAGCCCAATTCTGCTTTCTATGTAAACACAACCTGCAGTCATTCTTACATCAGTTCCAATTCATTCTTATTTACTCTTTATAGTAATTTTAGATATTTTTTACTCTGCAGGATTTTCAAACTTTAGAAATACCGTTAAGAGAATTCCATATAGGAATTCTTTCCTAATTGATGTAATCAATCTTGTTGAACTAATCTTGTTGAGCAAACAGCTTTTAAAGATTTTTAACACATCATTAATGAGGGAGACAGGTCTATATTATAATAGTTGAAAGATTCATCTATACATGTGAAATATTGAAGTGTATTTGCAAATGAATGCCAAAATTTCTTCCTAGTGGGGGAGGGAAGACCACTGAAACTGCCTGGACAAACTTTATTTCCTGTCTCTCCATGAGAGTTATTTGGAATGTCTAGGAGGAGTCACAGACTTTTCACATTTTGCCACATGTACTTTATCTTGCCTCTTTCCCTAATTCAACCTTTCTGAACAGTTTGAGAAGAGTATTTGTGTCTCACACCCCTGGACACTTAATGCCATTACTCTGCTATGAATTGTCCAGGATAGCACATTCTCTCTCATGACCCTGAAAAATTCCTACATTCAGGAAACTAACATTGACACAATACTTTCCTCTAGTCTATAGCCCAATTTGTTAGTTGTCCTGTTGTCATCCTCCATGCTTGATTTAAGTCCAGGCTCCCACAGTTCATACACTTATCACATCTCTTTAGTCTCCTTTATAGTTTTAGAAAATTTTGAAGTTTGCCTACTTCTGAAACTTAGAGACAAAGACTGTGGCATTTCTGTGTATGTGTGTGTGTGTGTGTGTGAGTGTGTGTGTGTGTGTGTGCACGCACACATAAGCACTGCTTCATTGGTGATTATGTCTTCAGCTATTATGTCAAAAGCCAACATTTGCAAAGCACATTTTATCTCAAAAGTAACATTGCAAAAAAATAGAAAGCAGAAATCAAATCCCAAATATGTAGCACCAGGCCTACAATATAGAAATAGCTGTCGATGTGTCTTCCATGCTTACCAAATTGAGTCAGTCTAAGAACTTGGGATGCAGGAGGTGACTAGAACTTGACAGCCTTCGAAGGAGGGGTCATATCCATGGGCTCTTCACTGGCAGCCTGGGAGGTTGGTGGTGCAGAGGCCCTCTGTGCCAGGGTGGAGGGGGTCGTATCCATGGGCTCTTCACTGGCAGCCTGGGAGGTTGGTGGTGCAGAGGCCCTCTGTGCCAGGGTGGAGGGGGTCGTATCCATGGGCTCTTCACTGGCAGCCTGGGAGGTTGGTGGTGCAGAGGCCCTCTGTGCCAGGGTGGAGGGGGTCGTATCCATGGGCTCTTCACTGGCAGCCTGGGAGGTTGGTGGTGCAGAGGCCCTCTGTGCCAGGGTGGAGGGGGTCGTATCCATGGGCTCTTCACTGGCAGCCTGGGAGGTTGGTGGTGCAGAGGCCCTCTGTGCCAGGGTGGAGGATGGTGAGTGGACCTTCACTGGCAGCATGGTAACCACGGGGGCATTGGGAAGAGAGGCTCTTTTCCTTTTTCTGGCTTTTCCATGGTTCCCAAGTGCAGGCTGAGGGGTGGGTGGTGGGACAATGGTATGGGACAGATTGGGGTTGGGTTGGGAGAACTGAAGGGTTGGGGGGCCGGGGAAGACTGGTCCCTTTGCTGGCTTCCTGTGCTGCCTATGGCGATGGACACCGCGTTGTGGGCCAGAGCTGTCACTGGACCCAGAAGATGGGAAAATGATGGCCATGGAAGGGGGGGTAGTGTCCATGGCCATGTCCTCAGGCAGCACAGCAGGATGCTTGGAATGGTGAGCCGATGGCATGGCTATGAGGGTTGGAGGGACGGAGTGCTGGCCCTGGGTATTGGGGTTGCGGGTGGAAGGGACAGGAGTGGGTCGTGGGAAAGAATGAGGAGGAGGAGGAAGAGGAGCAGCAGGAGGAGCAGCCAAAGGAGAGGGAACATTAGGAGGAGGAAGAGGAGGAGGAGCAGGAAAAGGAGTTGGAGGAGGAGGAATAGGAGGAGGAGGAAGAGGAAATGGAGAAGGGGGAGGAGGAAAAGGAGGAGGAAGAGGAGGAGGGGGAGGAGGAGGAAAAGAAGGAAGGGGAGGAGGAGGGGGAGGAGGAGGAAAAAGTGAAGGAAGAGGAGGAGGAAAAGAAGAAGGAAGGGGAGGAGGTGGTGGAGGAGCCTCTCTTCCGCCCTGGGCGACCTCTGCCTCAGGCTCCACGTGGTTACTTCTGGCACTCTGAACCCTCCTCAGGGTGCCATTTGTACATAAACGTGGCCGCTTTGCAGGTGGGGGCAGCCCATCCTGATGCCAGGAAATCAGTGATGGCAGGGCCACTGGCATGAGCTGTTTCCTTTTATGCGGCCTCTTGGAAGCAGCAGTTAGTGAGGGCCAACTCTGGGCTAGAACACAGGTCGGCTTTAGGCCCTGCTCTCCCTGGATGGCATCTTGGGAGGCTGGAGAGACAGGCAGATCTACAGGCTCCTGGGTCCACTTGTGGAGCATTGAGGGGCCCTCAGCTTTAAGGAGGGCGAGCACTCCTTGAGCAGGGCAGTGGGAGCTGCAGGTTGTGGGGCTCCCAGATGATAAGTTCTTGGGAGACACCTGGGCCCTCTCTGGAAGGATGTTTCCCTCTGGGGGCCAAGAACTGGGCTCCAGGGCACTGAGGTCTCCCCGAGTGTCCTCCTCCTCCTCCTTCTCCACCTTCTCCTCCTCCCCCTCCTCCAGCTCCTCCTCCTCCTCGTCCTTCTTCTCCTCTTCCTCCTCGTCCTTCTCCTCCTCCAGCTTCTCTTCTTTCTTCTCCTTCAGCTTCTCCTCCTCCCCCTCCTCCTCCTCCTCCTCCTCCTCCTCCTCCAGCTCCTCCTCCTCCTCGTCCTTCTTCTCCTCTTCCTCCTCGTCCTTCTCCTCCTCCAGCTTCTCTTCTTTCTTCTCCTTCAGCTTCTCCTCCTCCTCCTCCTCCTCCTCCTCGTCCTGATGGATCTGGCCTCCTTCTTGCTGTTCCTGGGCCCTGAGCTCAGCTTCCTTAGAGGCACCAATAGGGCAGCAAGAAGGTGTCATGGGCCCCTCAGCGTGGTGGATGAGCTGAGGAACTGAAGGCAGGAGGAGTGGCCTGCGCCCAGGAGGGGGGATCCTTACTGCTGTGGAGGGTCCGAACATCTGAGAGTTCTTCCGGGATAGCACTAGCTTTTTGGGGAACGGCCCCCAGGACACGGGCAGCAGGATCCCCCGAGAGAGGAGCGGGCCTCTGTCCCTGCCAGCAGCAGGAGGCCCCCGAGGTCCGTGATCCTGGGGGAAACGCCTGCTGGCAGGGCTGAGGGGAGAGGCAGGTGCAGCGGGGTGGTCCCTGTGAGGAGAGGGAGCCTCCCGGGTGAGGCGGAGGGGAGTGCGATGGCCCAAGAGGGCGCTGCGGCGCAGCCTGCGAACGCACTTGGTCAAAAGACTGCCCAGGGAGGGCACCTGGGGCTCGTCACTAGGCAGAAGTCCACACTAGTCCAACGCTAGTCAGCACAGAGCAGCTTGGCTGAGAAGCCAGCTCCTCCTTCAACCACAGGCTGAACTCCAGTTTAGCCTTTGTGACATGTGGCTGGAGCCTGTGACAGAGAAAGGACTTGGGCCAAGATGATTGGTCAAAGGAAGGTTCCAGGGTGAAGAGACCCCTCCCCCCACTTGGTCTGAGCTTAGGTGCCTCCTGACTCTCCCCTGCTTCTTCTCCCACACCCACCGCACAGTTATTCTCACCCTCCAGAGGGTCATTCTGAGGCTGCTTTCCTTTGGGTTACTTAGGCAGTCATTCTACTTGGCTCCGAAAATAAATATCTCCACGATTCTACTGGACGTGACTGTAGCCATCCAGAGTCAAACCACCATCCGTTGCCCTCAGATAACTACAGCTATAGTTCCCACCATACTATCAATTTAGAAAACCATTACAGTTGTCCCTGGAACTGTCCCACAGGATCCTTGATCCAGTAATGGTGCCTGACTGTGATGTTACTTCAGGTAAAATATGTAGTTTGTTTGGGAAGAGTTCCCTCTCATCCTGACCAAAGCACATACACATCCTTCTCTCTACACCATATTGAAGGTGTGCAGTGTTCTTCCTGTTGCCTAGCGTTGCATTTTCCAGAGAGCTCAGTCCATGTTTGGCTGACTACATTGCTCTGGGGCTAAGATGATGCAGAACATTTCATGTCTCAGAGGTGTCAGTCCATGGACAGCCAGCTCCATTGCCCTGGGCCAGAGGTGGAGCAGAACATTAGGGCACAAGGACATTTTGAAGGGCAGCTGCTCACCTCATGGCAGCCACAACGTAGATAGTAAGAAGGAGCAAATGGCAAGATTCATCTCCAAGGGTTTGCTACTAGTGACCTAGTTCGCTACCAGTGGAGCCAGCTTTACTGCAACTTCTCTGGCCAAACTCTGCTACCTGCTGCTCATTTTCACAGTCATCTGGATAAATGCTGCTAGCAATATCCATACCACTGGATGAAATTGAAATTTTTGTGCTGCATTGAAATTTTTCCACTAGAATAATTAAGACATCATCTCTAACTAAATTTAGCCACATAGATAGTGTCAAGACATGTGTAAAATGTTAAATGGAAAATGACAATGAATTTGCTAGAAAGTAACATGAATGCCCTCCAGTCCCTCTTCCAATAGAATAAGCTTTCTCCTCAGCAAAGTCATGAGCACCGTCTTTAATACTGACAGTCCTTTAGCCTCCTGGCCTTCTGAGCTTCCACGAAAATCACTCCCAAAGCTCTGCTTACCATAGTGAAAGCTTTTCCAGAGGGCATCTCTAAAGTTTTGAAAATTCCACCCCAAATTCCGAAAGGATCTAGACAGTACTGAACCAGAGGGTTAGATTAGTCACAGTGAAGAACTCATCTCTTGGTAACCACTTCTATTCTAGTCAGCTTTTTTTTGCCACTATGATCAAAAGACCTGACAAGAAGAACTAGAGGAGGCAATGTTTAATTGGCTCACGGTTTCACAAGCAGTCCAGAGTCCGCTGCCTCCAGAACTCTGGCCATCAGGAAGCAAATAATCATGGCAAAAGAGTGTGGTGGAAGTAAGAAGCTCAGGATATTGCCACAAGGTGGAGAAGTGCTAGTGGGCTCCCTGGGCACAATATATACATCCCACATACAAGCGCTCATTGACCTACTTCTTTTTGCCAACCCCTACCTGCGGACAATCATTGTCCAGTTAACCTGTATCAGTGGATTAAGGGAATGATTGGCTAAGGTTCTCATAGCCTAATCATTTCACCTCTAATATTTCTTGAATTGTCTCACCCATGAGCTTCTGGGGATACCTCATATCTAAATTGTAACACATGCTGTTGTTCTGGTTCAAGCAGGAATGTGACCACACCCAGCTGTGACCTCTGCTGGACCCTGCACTGCAAAGACCCATGTTGCTTCCACCTAGGGATCAGGAAATGGAGAAGGCAGGCCAAGGATCAGAGGTGGGGTCACAGCACCTGCACCAGAGGGCACAAACCCCATTCCCTCTGGAAAGGCGGGAAAGAAAGGGACAGGTGTCTGTTTGTCACTGCCACAACGTGCTCCCCATCTTCTCCTGTCCGGTACAGTGGTCCACATGCTGGACTTACAGTTGCCAACACCCTGTCACACAGCCAGGTAGCCAGCTGCTGTCATCCTGTGGAACCTTGACATGGCTTAGATGTGGCAGCTGCCACCACCCCTGTGTCCTTGCTGGGACACTTGTCCACACCTTTGGGACTATTGGAAATAAGATTATCTGTGGAAACCATGTCCCACCCCACCACCCAATGCTGCTTCTATCACCCCCTGATCCGGTCCCTGCAGGTGTCTTGGTTGCCCAGAAGACTCTGCTTGACCACTGCAACAGTCCCTGGCACCAAGGAGGTTTCCTAGGACACAATTACTCCGTATGTGCCCACCCACAGTGGAAGTACTTCTGATGCCCCCACTCCTTATTGAGGAGCAACTCTCCCATACGTGACAGCTCAGAGAGACGAGCCCAGTAAGCTTGTGCAGACTGGCATGGCAGTGCAAAATGGGGTCCAGCAGGCAGGCAACTGACTATGTGCACAGACCCACCCTCCTGTCATGGACAACACAATTCCTCGTACGCTCATTGGGCCATTCTGACACCGCTGTTCCATGGACTGCCCACCTTGTGATCCAGAATAGGCCCCAGTAAAGCCTCTGCAGATGAATTTTAAATTTTTTATGTTCTTTTTAGTTATACATGCCAGTGGAATGCATTTTGACACATTATAGGTACATGGAGTATAACTCCCCATATTTTGGCTGTACATGATGAGGATTTACACTGGCCATGAATCCATATGTGAACATAGGAAAGTTACATCTGGTTCATTCTACTGTCTTTCCTTTTCTCATCCCTTTTCCCTTCCCTTCATTCCCCTTTGTCTTATCCAATGAATGTCAATTCTTCCCTCCCCACCCCTTTATTGTGCATTGGCATCCACATATCAGAGAACAGTCAATCCTTGTTTTCTGGGATTGGCTTATTTCATTTAGCATGATAGTCTCCAGTTCCATCTGCTTACCAGCAAATGTCATAATTTCATTCTTTATGGCTGAGTAATATTCCTGTGTGTGTTTATGGTTGTGTGTATGTATGTGTATGTGTGTGTATTTTTTTCCATTCATCTGTTGAATGCCATCTAGGTTGGTTCCAGAACTTAGTTATTGTGAATTAAGGTGCAAAAAATATTGATGTGGGTGCATCCCTATGGTATGCCAATTTTAAGTACTTTGGGTATATGCCAAAGAGTGGGATAACTAGTTCAAAGGCTTGTTTCATTGCAAGTTTTCTGGCAGATTTCTATACTGCTTTCCAGAGCTTGGGAGGTTGAAGCAGGAGAATTGCAAGTTCAAATCCAGTCTCAGCAATTTAGCGAGACCCTAAACAACTTTGCAAGACCCTTGTCTCAAAATTTGAAAACAAACAAACAAACAAACAAAAAGGGCTGGGATATGGCTCAGTGTTAACCCCCCATGGGTTCAATTCCTGGTACTAAAACAAATAAAAATAATGTTTCATAAATCACTTCTGAAAAAAATCTCCTTAATTTTCTTAACTGGTGTTTTAAGATTATGTCCACATACAAAAACACGTCAACCATTTGACACCAGAACAATATACTGCCTTCAAGATGCAGGAAATCTTGTTATTTGAAACCCTAATGAGCTTTAGGAGACATTATTCTATTTGAAAACAGCAAATGTTTTCCTCTCTGGACTACATCCATTTTCCAGACACCTCTTTTAACACACTGAAATTAAAATGGTAAAATGTTCTGTTAAGGTCCTGGCCAGTTTTGAATAGCATCTATGTTTCTATGTCTCATTAACACTTCAGAGTTATTGACAGTGAGTCCTTTCATGCTCAAGTACAGCCTGGCTGAGCCCTCTTAAAACAGAATAGTACAAGTAATAACTCTATATCTGTGCTTGCTGACCAAAGGAAGCTGCTGTGGTTTCTTAGAGAGTTTCTGGCTCGCTCTAGACATTTCCAATATAGCAGCTCATAAGCAAAGTGCTTTTAGCAGTGTTTATTTATAGGATCTTCTTCAGTGAAGTGACATGAGTCTCAAAAATGCTGTTCAAATCACTGCATGATGAACTGCACATTAAATGATCTTATGATACTTTGGATATTAACTCCAAAGAATCAATTTAGACACATATGTCTCCTTTCTCCAAACAATGGATAAATCAAATAATGATTGTTTGACTTCACAGGATTTGGAGCTGATCTACAATGTGATTCTGTGTCCTGTAGATACAGTCATCAGCTAGAAATTTCTCAGGCAAAGTAATTAAGCTGCATAGGACTACAGCATTCATAGCCTAAAGGGGAAATGGATCCCAATTTAAGAGCCCATACATGTTAATTTGTATTTATCCCTAATGGTCATCTGCATGCATTACATATTGCCACATATTAGAAAGCCATAAGTTGTTTATATTCCTTTAAGATGTTTGACAGGGGAATTGAAAATAATCCTTGATTTAAATATTGCATAAGTATTAAGTGTTTTCAAAGGGTGATTACAGATGGGATTTGTATCCAAGCCATTTTCCCCCAACAAGTTCTCAGCTACAGGCCACTTGAGTGCAGTTAATTCATTAGAACTCGAAGAACTTGAGTTAAATACATTAGTGATGAACTGTTCATCTGTAATAAGGCTGACTCGTGCTGGTAATTTCTTGCATAGTTATTATTTAGTACGTATTCCAGAGTTCTGAAAGAAAGAGAAGAAAACAATGAGAAATTTAGCTTTACTTTTTGAGTCTGGTTTTGAGAATATTCTTTCTGTGTCACTGGCTTAATTTGAGCATTCCAGTGTTAACAATTCAGAAACAGGTCAGAAAAGAGACTCAGTGCATTTGTATCATACTAGATCACCCAGGGAAGGCTGGAAGGGAAGACCAGAGAGATTTATGAAACAGTATTAAAGGATGAGTGGGGTTATTCTTAAAGTCTCCAAGTCTTCAACTCTACACCTTAAAATTGTCTGTTTGCAATATAGCATCCCTCCTTAGAGCTCGGAACCCACCAGTGGTCCCTTATTCCCTGAGCAAATGAATTAATTTGGCAGTTGCTGTTCCTCTCCCCAGACCATCCCTATGTTATAATTATCAGTTTTCTCCTTCCTAGTTTGGAATAAAATAACTCTATCACTTTCTGCATTTAATCAAAGAAGTTGTCAGCACTTGATGGCCTTTAGCATATGCTCCCATTTGTCCTATTTACCTCCCCAGTCCCCGCCACTTGTCTTCTGTCCTACTCAGTGGACAAAATCTCTTCTCCCCTCTTTCTGTGCACTAGCTTAGAAATTTAGTATTTCCAAGGTAAAGCCTCCAAATCTTATTGTTCCTTCTTAGGTGATGTACTTCCAAACCTTATGTAACAAATAATAGACCCAGTGGAAATCCCTTTGTAGAAAGCTTATAGTTGTTCAGAACATACTAGTTGAATGATAAAATCTGTCATCTTTGTATTTTGGAAAAAAAACTGTCATCTTTGTACTTGGGTTTAGTGGATGGATCTTTGGAGATAAATCATGCTTGGTTTTAATGCCAGCTCTAAAAATCATTAGCTGTGTGACCTTGGATTAAACCAAGGTTATTTTGAACTTTAATCTACTTTTTAAATGGGGCTATCAATTTCAAAATGAAGTATTTGTCAGTTCAGTGAATAAGACTCTCAAGTCAGTATAAGGATTGGAAATGATATCTGTTAAAAACAAAGCCTTGATGAATACATGGCAGCTATTATTACTATATTCTCCCCCATTTACAATGGTTCGATTTATGTCTTTTAATCCAGTAGTGTGAAAATGATATGCATTTAGCATAAACTATACTTTGAATTTTGATCTTTTACCACACTAGCAATATACAATATGATGCTCTCATGCATGTTGTCCAACAATAGCCTGATATAAGTGTTCTGAACATGTTTAAGGCAGGCTAGGTTGGGTATGATGTCATTAAACAAATTAAGTGCATTTTAAACAATGATCTTTTCAGTTTACCATGGATGTATCAGAATATAATCCCATTGCAATTTGAGGATCATCTATATTAGGACACAGAGATAGGGAAATTTGGCCACACAGGGTTGTTTTTTTAGCTGTTATTGTTGTTTTATTTATTTATTTGTTGGTTGGTTGGTTGTTTTGATACTGAGGATTCAACTCTGGGATACTATCACTGAGCTATATACCCAGACCTTTTTATTTTAGAATTGGGTTTCATCAAGTTTCTCAGGCTGATCTTGAACGTGTTATCCTTCTGCCTCAGCCTCCTGAGTGACTGGGAGTACAGGCATGCACCACGTCCAGTGATGGGTCATTTTAATGAGAACCCAGGGTAGCACTTGGGAAGACCAACTGTAGATGTAATGAGGTTGACTGGCCCTAAGAAAAATTTAAGTTTGCTGTGTTTGATTCATGTCATCTAAAATAACTAAACACTCAGCTTATCTCTGGTGATAAGAGTTAGTGTAAAGCCACAGGGAAGGAAGGAAGGAGGGCAGTCATTCTCCTCTGTGGTGCCAGAAAGCATCATGGAGAATTGGAACTTTGTGACACTCTGATGTATCATCTCTCCACAGAGCTCCCTCTGTCTCTCTCCTGACTCTGTTCCCAGCTCCACTTTTACTCTGAAGTTACCAAATGCTCTGCAGCATATTCCTTTATTCCTCAGACTCTCTTTCTGAATCTTGCCTTTCTTTGGCATTCTTTCATCTATCCTTCTCTGTGTCTCAGAATTAACTAATAAAATTAGACCCTGTCTTATAGAAAGTTTAGTCGTAGTACAGTATTGACCATCCCTATGGAGTAGTCTTCTCCTGCCAAGCCCCTCAGAGATGCCTGTGCATCCCCTGTGGGTGATTGTTAATGACTGAATTTTAGCCTCTAGAATAAACTTTGGTGGTCAGCCTGGCAAAGTCAAAGGGCCCGAAGTAAAGCAGTATGTGTCAGGAATCACTTTGAATTATTTGGCCTGGGAGACACTATTGTGTTCACACTGCTTGGAGATTGTGTCAAAGATACTGTGACACTCTGGGTACCCATTGGCCTACTGATCTCTCAGGGCAGTTTCTATTGAGGAAGGAGATTTTATTATGAATAACTTTATAACAACACTAAGCCTTATCTACCTTATAGATAAATCATCTATCAAGATAGTTTAGACCATGTCACACTTGTTTACTAAGTTCTTAAACTTTAAGACTCTCTTCGCTATCATGGCTGAATTATTATAAACATATTAAGCTTAAAGGTAAGACATATTTTTCTGAAAGAGTGGCATCCAGTACCTAATCTGGACAGTCAAAGGGAAGAGAAGAGGTTGAGTGCTTCAGAGTGTGTTGTCTCTCACATTGTGTTTGAGCCTTGCCCTTAAGGAATAAACTGTCATTACCCTAAAAAAGAAGGTGCTGAAACACAGCAGGCAAATAAAAGAATAACATTCTTAGAGACCCGCTTATAGAAACTAAAAATGTAAAAACATTTCTTCTCATGACCATAATGTCAGACTGTAGCATGGGTGAGGAGGAGGATGCTTTTTCCAGCTCAGCACAATGAGAATTAATACTCAATTAGAGAATATCACTATTGACTGTACATAGCATTCAGAGGGTGGCAGAGGATAAGACTTCCCATGAGCAGAAGAAGAAAGGCACATGGAAGTATGAGGGATAATTCTGCCCCATTTTTCTGCCACTTGAACCATAAAGAAGAATTTAGGGGCCAGGGTTCCAGTGATTGACCTGGATATGATGAGATTTGGCTATTGGTTATCTATTGCTATATAATATTTTTTCTCCAAAACTTTGTGGCATAACATAGCAAATATTTATTATCTCATAGTTTCTCTAAAATATAAATTTCAGTGGTTATGGTGCAGCATCTCTCATGAGATTTCAATAAGGTCAGTTGAGGGCTCAGCAGGTGGACAGTGTTAATCCTGCCTATCCAAGAACATGGGGAGGGGAGGGGATTTCCATCTTTAAGATCTTCTTCAATTGCTTTTTTAATTGTAGAGATCTTTCACTTCCTTGTGTAGATTTATTCCCAAGTATTTTAATTTATTTTTTGAGGTTATTTTGAATGAGATAGTTTTCCTAATTTCTTTCTCAGCAAACCCTTATTGGACTATAGGAAATCTATTGATTTACGAATGTTGATCTTGCATACTGCTACTTCAGTGAATTTGCTTATCAGTTCTATAAGACTTCTGGTAGCGTTTTTTAGGTCTTCTGATCCTCCCCCCAAGGACAACTGCTATATTTGATGACAAATATGTCACCTGAGGATCACAAGGCCAGACCCAATGTGACTACTCATGTCCCACATGTTAGAAAGGTCTTCCTCCAGTTGAGATTAAATTTAATCTTTTTGAGAAATAGAAAGCTGCTCTACTCCAGCTTCTTCAATATAGAGGATGTGAAGCAAAGCAAAGCATAGTGTACAGAGTCATGGAAACGGGCACCTCAGGATTCTCATGAGGACACACATCATGGAACAGTTTTATGATCAACGTCATGGTGCTATCAAACTCTTGACAACTTACATAACTTCATTGCTGCCCTGTTTCTGGCCTGGCCACATTTCCTTCTGTAAAGCCCAATTCTGCTTTCTATGTAAACACAACCTGCAGTCATTCTTACATCAGTTCCAATTCATTCTTATTTACTCTTTATAGTAATTTTAGATATTTTTTACTCTGCAGGATTTTCAAACTTTAGAAATACCGTTAAGAGAATTCCATATAGGAATTCTTTCCTAATTGATGTAATCAATCTTGTTGAACTAATCTTGTTGAGCAAACAGCTTTTAAAGATTTTTAACACATCATTAATGAGGGAGACAGGTCTATATTATAATAGTTGAAAGATTCATCTATACATGTGAAATATTGAAGTGTATTTGCAAATGAATGCCAAAATTTCTTCCTAGTGGGGGAGGGAAGACCACTGAAACTGCCTGGACAAACTTTATTTCCTGTCTCTCCATGAGAGTTATTTGGAATGTCTAGGAGGAGTCACAGACTTTTCACATTTTGCCACATGTACTTTATCTTGCCTCTTTCCCTAATTCAACCTTTCTGAACAGTTTGAGAAGAGTATTTGTGTCTCACACCCCTGGACACTTAATGCCATTACTCTGCTATGAATTGTCCAGGATAGCACATTCTCTCTCATGACCCTGAAAAATTCCTACATTCAGGAAACTAACATTGACACAATACTTTCCTCTAGTCTATAGCCCAATTTGTTAGTTGTCCTGTTGTCATCCTCCATGCTTGATTTAAGTCCAGGCTCCCACAGTTCATACACTTATCACATCTCTTTAGTCTCCTTTATAGTTTTAGAAAATTTTGAAGTTTGCCTACTTCTGAAACTTAGAGACAAAGACTGTGGCATTTCTGTGTATGTGTGTGTGTGTGTGTGTGAGTGTGTGTGTGTGTGTGTGCACGCACACATAAGCACTGCTTCATTGGTGATTATGTCTTCAGCTATTATGTCAAAAGCCAACATTTGCAAAGCACATTTTATCTCAAAAGTAACATTGCAAAAAAATAGAAAGCAGAAATCAAATCCCAAATATGTAGCACCAGGCCTACAATATAGAAATAGCTGTCGATGTGTCTTCCATGCTTACCAAATTGAGTCAGTCTAAGAACTTGGGATGCAGGAGGTGACTAGAACTTGACAGCCTTCGAAGGAGGGGTCATATCCATGGGCTCTTCACTGGCAGCCTGGGAGGTTGGTGGTGCAGAGGCCCTCTGTGCCAGGGTGGAGGGGGTCGTATCCATGGGCTCTTCACTGGCAGCCTGGGAGGTTGGTGGTGCAGAGGCCCTCTGTGCCAGGGTGGAGGGGGTCGTATCCATGGGCTCTTCACTGGCAGCCTGGGAGGTTGGTGGTGCAGAGGCCCTCTGTGCCAGGGTGGAGGGGGTCGTATCCATGGGCTCTTCACTGGCAGCCTGGGAGGTTGGTGGTGCAGAGGCCCTCTGTGCCAGGGTGGAGGGGGTCGTATCCATGGGCTCTTCACTGGCAGCCTGGGAGGTTGGTGGTGCAGAGGCCCTCTGTGCCAGGGTGGAGGATGGTGAGTGGACCTTCACTGGCAGCATGGTAACCACGGGGGCATTGGGAAGAGAGGCTCTTTTCCTTTTTCTGGCTTTTCCATGGTTCCCAAGTGCAGGCTGAGGGGTGGGTGGTGGGACAATGGTATGGGACAGATTGGGGTTGGGTTGGGAGAACTGAAGGGTTGGGGGGCCGGGGAAGACTGGTCCCTTTGCTGGCTTCCTGTGCTGCCTATGGCGATGGACACCGCGTTGTGGGCCAGAGCTGTCACTGGACCCAGAAGATGGGAAAATGATGGCCATGGAAGGGGGGGTAGTGTCCATGGCCATGTCCTCAGGCAGCACAGCAGGATGCTTGGAATGGTGAGCCGATGGCATGGCTATGAGGGTTGGAGGGACGGAGTGCTGGCCCTGGGTATTGGGGTTGCGGGTGGAAGGGACAGGAGTGGGTCGTGGGAAAGAATGAGGAGGAGGAGGAAGAGGAGCAGCAGGAGGAGCAGCCAAAGGAGAGGGAACATTAGGAGGAGGAAGAGGAGGAGGAGCAGGAAAAGGAGTTGGAGGAGGAGGAATAGGAGGAGGAGGAAGAGGAAATGGAGAAGGGGGAGGAGGAAAAGGAGGAGGAAGAGGAGGAGGGGGAGGAGGAGGAAAAGAAGGAAGGGGAGGAGGAGGGGGAGGAGGAGGAAAAAGTGAAGGAAGAGGAGGAGGAAAAGAAGAAGGAAGGGGAGGAGGTGGTGGAGGAGCCTCTCTTCCGCCCTGGGCGACCTCTGCCTCAGGCTCCACGTGGTTACTTCTGGCACTCTGAACCCTCCTCAGGGTGCCATTTGTACATAAACGTGGCCGCTTTGCAGGTGGGGGCAGCCCATCCTGATGCCAGGAAATCAGTGATGGCAGGGCCACTGGCATGAGCTGTTTCCTTTTATGCGGCCTCTTGGAAGCAGCAGTTAGTGAGGGCCAACTCTGGGCTAGAACACAGGTCGGCTTTAGGCCCTGCTCTCCCTGGATGGCATCTTGGGAGGCTGGAGAGACAGGCAGATCTACAGGCTCCTGGGTCCACTTGTGGAGCATTGAGGGGCCCTCAGCTTTAAGGAGGGCGAGCACTCCTTGAGCAGGGCAGTGGGAGCTGCAGGTTGTGGGGCTCCCAGATGATAAGTTCTTGGGAGACACCTGGGCCCTCTCTGGAAGGATGTTTCCCTCTGGGGGCCAAGAACTGGGCTCCAGGGCACTGAGGTCTCCCCGAGTGTCCTCCTCCTCCTCCTTCTCCACCTTCTCCTCCTCCCCCTCCTCCAGCTCCTCCTCCTCCTCGTCCTTCTTCTCCTCTTCCTCCTCGTCCTTCTCCTCCTCCAGCTTCTCTTCTTTCTTCTCCTTCAGCTTCTCCTCCTCCCCCTCCTCCTCCTCCTCCTCCTCCTCCTCCTCCTCCTCCTCCTCCAGCTCCTCCTCCTCCTCGTCCTTCTTCTCCTCTTCCTCCTCGTCCTTCTCCTCCTCCAGCTTCTCTTCTTTCTTCTCCTTCAGCTTCTCCTCCTCCCCCTCCTCCTCCTTCTCCTGCTCCTCCTCCTCTAGGTGGATCTTGCCTTTTTCTGGCTGGTCCTGGGCCCTGAGCTCAGCTTCCTTAGAGGCACCAATAGGGCAGCAAGAAGGTGTCATGGGCCCCTCAGCGTGGTGGATGAGCTGAGGAACTGAAGGCAGGAGGAGAGGCCTGCGCCCAGGAGGGGGGATCCTTACTGCTCTCGAGGGTCCGAACATCTGAGAGTTCTTCCGGGATAGCACTGGCTTTTTGGGGAGCGGCCCCCAGGACACGGGCAGCAGGGTCCCCCGAGAGAGGAGCGGGCCTCTGTCCCTGCCAGCAGCAGGAGGCCCCCGAGGTCCGTGATCCTGGGGGAAACGCCTGCTGGCAGGGCTGAGGGGAGAGGCAGGTGCAGCGGGGTGGTCCCTGTGAGGAGAGGGAGCCTCCCGGGTGAGGCGGAGGGGAGTGCGATGGCCCAAGAGGGCGCTGCGGCGCAGCCTGCGAACGCACTTGGTCAAAAGACTGCCCAGGGAGGGCACCTGGGGCTCGTCACTAGGCAGAAGTCCACACTAGTCCAACGCTAGTCAGCACAGAGCAGCTTGGCTGAGAAGCCAGCTCCTCCTTCAACCACAGGCTGAACTCCAGTTTAGCCTTTGTGACATGTGGCTGGAGCCTGTGACAGAGAAAGGACTTGGGCCAAGATGATTGGTCAAAGGAAGGTTCCAGGGTGAAGAGACCCCTCCCCCCACTTGGTCTGAGCTTAGGTGCCTCCTGACTCTCCCCTGCTTCTTCTCCCACACCCACCGCACAGTTATTCTCACCCTCCAGAGGGTCATTCTGAGGCTGCTTTCCTTTGGGTTACTTAGGCAGTCATTCTACTTGGCTCCGAAAATAAATATCTCCACGATTCTACTGGACGTGACTGTAGCCATCCACAGTCAAACCACCATCAGTTGCCCCCAGATAGCTCGAGTCAATTTTTCCTCCATTATTCCCACCATACTATCAATTTAGAATACTATTACAGTGGTCCCTGGAACTGTCCCATGGTCCTTGAGTCAGTAATGTTGCCTGACTGTGATGTTACTTTATGTAAAATATTTACAGTTTGTTTGGGAAGAGTTCCCTTTCATCCTGACCAAAGCACATACACATCCTTCTCTCTACACCACATTGAAGGTGTGCAATGTTCTTCCTATTGCCTAGCATTGCATTTTCCAGAGATCTCAGTCCATGTTTGGCTGACTGCATTGCTCTGGGGCTAAGGTGATGCAGAACATTTCATATCTCAGAGGTGTCAGTCTACCAGCAGCCAGCTCCATTACCCTGGGTTAGACATGAAGCAGAACATTAGGGCACAAAGACAGTTTGAAGGGCAGCTGCTCACCTCATGGGAGCACAAAGCAGAGAGTAAGAAAGAACAAATGGCAAAATATTATCTCCAAGGGCATGCTACTAGTGGCCTCCATCTTCCAGCCATGCCCCACCTTTCCACAGCTACAATCCAGTATAGTGGTCCTTTGGTTCACTGGGATTGGCTTACTTAGCTTAGCATGATATTCTCTAGCTCCATCCATTTTGGACAAATGTCATAGTTTCCATCTCTTTTATGAATGAGTAATATTCCATTGTGGTCTATACACCACATTTTCTTTATCCATTTCATCTGATGAAGGGCAACTAGGTTGGTTCCATAGTTTAACTGTTTTTGAGTTGAGCTGCTGTAAACATTGATGTGGCTGTGTCACTGTAGTAAGCTGATTTTAAGTCCTTTGGGCATAACTCGAGGAGTGGGATAGGTGTGTTTCATTTTGCAACTGATGGTTTTGTGTTTGCTTTTCTCTCCTGGTCACTCCATATCCAAACATAAAGTGAGTCCAACATCCTTGTGTTTTCTAATTAAGAAAAACTGGAAAAGGCACAATTCTGACTTTGACACTCACATTGGCTGCTTCCACTGTGGACCAGTGTAGGGACATGCTCTTCTAGGTGCCCCATGGTGCATGGTAGTCTGCTGTCCCTGCTGCCTACTGCATCACTGTGACCACCACCCAGACGTGACCTCTGCTGGACCTTGCAGTTCAAAGACCCATGTTGCTTCCACCTTGGGATCAGGAAATGGAGAAGGCAGGCTAAGGATCAGAGGTGGGGCCACAGCACCTGCTCCAGAGGCCACAAACCCCATTCCCTCTGGAAAGGTGGGAAAGAAAGGGACAGGTGTCTGTTTGTCACTGACACAACATGCTCCCCATCTTCTCCTGTCCGGTACAGTGGTCCACATGATGGACTTACAGTCGCCAACACTGCTATCATCCTGTGGAACCTTGACACGGCTTAGATGTGGCAGCTGCCTCCATCCCTGTGTCCTGGCTGGGACACTGTCCACACCTTTGGGACTATTGGAAGTAAGATTATCAGTGGAAACCATGTCCCACACCACCACACAATGCTGCAACATTGACCACTGCAACAGTCCCGGGCACCAAGGAGGTTTTCTAGGGCACAGTTACTCCGTATGTCCCCACCCACAGTGGAAGTACTTATGATGTCCTCATTCTTTATTGAGGAACAACTCTCCCATACCTGACAGCTCGAAGAGACGAGCCCAGCAAGCTTGTGCAGACTGGCATGGCAGTGCAAAATGGGGTCCAGCAGGCAGGCAACTGACTATGTGCACAGACCCACCCTCCTGTCATGGACAACACAATTCCTCGTAAGTTCATTGGGCCATTCTGACACCGCTGTTCCATGAACTGCCCACCTTATGATCCAGAATAGACCCCAGTAAAGCCTCTAGCAGATGAATTTTAAAATGCTTTTTTTTTAGTTATACATGACAGTAGAATGCATTTTGACACATTATACATACATGGAGTATAACTTCCCATATTTTGGGTTGTACATGATGTGGATTAACACTGGTCATGTATTCACATGTGAACATAGGAAAGTTATGCCTGATACATTCTACTCTTTCCTTTTCCCATCCTTTCTCCCTTACCTTCATTCCCCTTTATCTAATCCAATGATCTTCTATTTTTTCCTAACCCCCTTATTGTGCATCAGCACTTGCATATCAGAGAACATTCAACCTTTGTTTTTTGGGAATTGGCTTATCTCATTTTGTATGATAGTCTCCAGTAGCATCCATTTACCAGTAAAGGTCATAATTTCACTCTTTATGGATGAGTAATATTCGTGTGTGTGTGTGTGTGTATAAAAATTTTTCTTTATTTATCTGCTGAAGAGCACCTAGGTTGGTTCCATGGCCTAGCTATTGTGAATTGAGCTGCTATAAATATGGATGTGGCTGCATCAGTATGATATGGCAATTTTAAGTACTTTGGGTATATGCCAAAGAGTGGGATAACTAGGTGAAATGTTGCTTCCATTCCAAGTCTTCTGAAGAATTTCTATACTGCTTTCCAGAGCTTTGCAGTTTGAAGTAGGAGGATTGTAAGTTCAAAGCCAGTATCAGCAATTTAGCAAGTCCCTAAACAACTTAGGGAGACCCTGTCTCAAAATAAAAATAAATAAATAAACAAACAAAAAGGGCTGGGATAGGGCTCAGTAGTAACCAACCCTGAGTTTAATCTTTGTACTAAAATAAATGAATGTAATTTTGTTTCGTAAATCACTTCTGAAAAAAATCTCATTAATTTTCTTAACTGGTGTTTGAGGGTTATGTCCATGTACAAAACATGCCAACCATTTGACACTCAGAGCATTATTCAGCCTTCAAAATGCAGGTAATCTTGTCATTTGAAACCCTAATGAGATTAGGAGACAATGTTCTAAGTGAATTATGCAAATGTAGAAGGTCGTGCTATATGACATTAATTAAGTGTGGGATCAAAGCCAGTTGCTCTCTAGAAGGAGAGAGCAGGATGGTGGTTGCCAGGTGCTTGGGGTTTAGGAAAACAGGAGTACAAGTTTCAGTGATGCAGGATGAGTTAATTCTGGACATCTAACCTACAGCCAAGCCCTACAGTGAGTAACACTCTGTTGTATGCTTAGATTGTGGTGCTCCTAAGTGTTCTCACCACACACACAGACACACACACACACACACACATACACACACACACACACACACACACGAGTGTATATGTTAATTAGCTTGATTACAGTAATCATCGTTATACAAGATACGTGTACATCAAAACATCACTTGGTACTTTATTACATGGTACTTTTATTTTATTTTTCACCAGTTTTTATTATATACAATGAATTAAGACAAGGCAATATAACCTTGTAATCAGGATACTGTATCAGTCAATACAAAAGGAGAAACCACTATAGTATAAAGAGATATACAAATGACTAAAGTATACACCTCTGATAGTTAACAGACACTTGAAAGGGGGAAGCTAGTTTCTTTTACAAATGCTATATTTTCTTGAAAAAGACATAGAATATACAGTGCTCTAAGTATGCATAATCATGCAAACAAAGAAAAGCAGTCTTAACACTTATACTATTAGCATAACAGACTCCAATGCTTGTACTTAACAGCCTTAGCAAAAACATGACTACTCCCTTTCCTAGATTTAAGGACAATTTCCTCTAAAGAATGCTAGTGCAGCATAACCTTAAATAATTTATTTTTAAAGTTACAACCTACAGAGTAATTAACACCTTGCCAATCTAGATATAACAGTGGCCACCATCTTCACATGCACTTCTCAGAATAAATCCCCTGGGTTAGAAGGATAAGGTAGTGCTATAGAACCTTCTCCCCATAGCCACAAATGTCCTTCAATGACCTGTCTGTCCCTGCTGCCCTCATCCCCTCTTCCCCACACTAATATTCACCGACCCCCCAAAACAGTGCAGTTCACAAAGCTTTCCTAGAAAATGGTTTTGATGAATGTCCCGGCATACATGGTTTTAAAAAGCCACCTCTGAACACCAAAGGCAATGGAAATGAATTGTATCTTTACATTTCACTTTAAGCCTTCACTAGGTCACTAGGTAATATAAAAGTTATATTCTGAGTATTTGAGGTTTTGTGGTATGTGCAGGTTAAAAAAAATAGATGTTCTGGAAAACGAGAGAGAACATCTGTTTCCCCAAACAAACTGAGAGTTAGAAGGGAAAGAGTCACAAGCTCAGGACCCCAGTTCTGCTGGCTTGCGGTCTTCTTCCTGGCTGGTTTTTTTCAGAGGAACTAATTATTGCTTCCTCAGTGTGGTTACAGGGACTGCTCTGCAAAGGCTGTGACCCTGGTCAAAATCCAAGGCTAGTACTCTAGGACCAGCCAAACATACAGAGATGAAAGAACAGGGCAAGCATGTGATCATTTTCAGGATGAGTTACTCTATGCATACTTGGGCCTTAAAATATGGCCAAAGGTGTATTTTTTGTTGTGGTCATATATCTACAATAAATTCAGATAAACAGCAAGTAAATGAAGTGCATGTTCAATTAGATTCCAACTACAAATATATTATCCGTGTGTGTAGTGATACTAGAAAAACAAAGGAAATTGGATACTAGAAAAACAAAGTATTGAAAGGAAAGAGCTGCAGCACAGACACCCTGAAGGAATGAAAGAAATACTAATTCCGGGTTAGAAGATGGCGGGCCAGAGGGAGGCAGCATTCTGTGTTTCTCCATATCCAGATCTTACCTAGTCAGAATACTGCATCTCTGAGAGGGTTAGTGGACCCCTGTAGAGGTGCTTTTCACAGGAGTCACCAGCACTGTGACCCTGTATAGGGCTCCTGGGCTCAGCATTCAAGTAGGACTCTGGACTCCTGGCTCCCTACACCCAAAGCCCAAAGTTCTAAACCATGCAGGGCTCGCGAGCACCTTAACAGAATCACTCATCAAACCTCTGCAGAACTCCCACACTTCGCTCTGCTCCCATGCAGGTCACTCAGCTGCTACCTACCCACAGCACAACACAATCCCCTGGCTCCCCCAATTTCACCAGACTCCCCAATGCTGGAAACCAGACTGTATCCATCTTGGCTCACCTTTCCTGCCATATTTGGTGGGGGTAGCTCCCAGATCCCATCTTCATCTGGCCAGGTACCAGGTTTCCAACTCCCCCTTTCCCCAGAGGTGGTAACAGTACTTTCCCAACACAAAACATATCTCAATAATAACCCTGAATGTTAATAGCATAAACTCACCAATCAAAAGACATAGGTTAGCAGATTGGACTGAAAAAAAATACCTAACAATATGCTGCCTCCAGGAGATTCATCTGATAGGAAAAGACATACACAGACTGAAAGGTTGGGAAAAATCATACCACTCACATGGGCTGCGGAAGTAAGCAGGGGTTTCCATCCTCGTATCAAATAAAGTAGACTTCAAGCCAAAGTTAATCCAAAGGGATAAAGATGGACATTACATACTACTCAAGGGAGCCATACACCAACAAGACAAAATAATCATAAATACATATGCCCCAAACACTGGTGCAGTTATGTTCATCAAACAAATTCTTCTCAAGTTCAAGAGTCAAATTGACCACAAGACAATAATCTTGGGTGACTTTAATGCACCTCTCTCACCACTGGATATATCTTCCAAACAAAAGTTGAATAAAGAAAGTATAGCAACCAATAACACAATCAATAACTTGGACTTAACTGACATATATAGAATATTTGAACCTGCAGTAAGTGGGCACACTTTCTTCTCAGAAGCACATGGATCCTTCTCTAAAACAGACCATATAATGTGCCACAAAGCAACTCTTAGCAAATACAAAAAAATAGAGATACTACCATGTTTTTTATCAGATCATAATGGAGTGAAATTGGAAATCACTGACAAAATAAAAATTACTCCAACACCTGGAGACTAAACAATATGCCACTGAATGAACAATGGGTTGCAGAAGACATCAAGGAGGAGAATAAAAAATTCTTAGAGGTAAATGAGAATTTAGACACAACATACTGGAATCTCTGGGACACTATGAAAGCAGTACTAAGAGGAGACTTCATTGCATGGAATTCATTCCTTAAAAGAAGTAAAAGTCAACAAATAAAGGACTTAGCACTACATCTCAAAGCCCTAGAAAAAGAACAAATCAACAGCAAAAGCAGTAGAAGGCAAGAAATAATTAAAATTAGAGCTGAATTCAATTAAATTGAAGCAAAAAGAAACAATTAAAAATTTGACAAAACAAAAGTTGCTTCTTTGAAAAATAAAATTGACAGACCCTTAGCTACGCTAATGAAGAGGAGAATAAAAACACAAATTACCAGCATACATGATGAAAAAGGTAATATCACAACAGACACTACAGAAATACAGAAGTTAATTAGAAATTATTTTGAAAACATACTCCAATAAAATAGAAGATATTGAAGGAATCGACAAATTTCTTAAGTCATACAATATGCCAAGATTGAATCAGGAAGATATACACAATTAAACAGACCGATATCGAGTGATGAAATAGAAGATGCCATCAGAAGCCCACCAACCTAGAAAAGCCCAGGGCCTGATGGATACACAGCCAAGTTCTAGAAGACCTTTAAAGAAGGCCTTCAGTAATCTTCAATTTATTTCAGGAAATACAAAAAGAGGCAGCACTTCCAATCTCATTCTATGAGGCCAATATCACCACGATTCCAAAACCAGGCAAAGACACATCAAAGAAAGAAAAATTTAGACCAATATCGCTAATGAACATAGATGCAAAAATTCTCAATAAAATTCTGACAATTCCAACACAAAAACGTATCAAAAAGATAGTCCACCATGATCAAGTAGGATTCATCCCAAGGATGCAAGGTTGGTTCAACATATGGAAATCAATAAATGCAATTAATCACATCAGTAGACTTGAAGATAAGAATCATATGATCATCTCAATAGATGCAGAAAAAGCATTTGACAAAATATTGCATCCCTTCAAATTCAAAACACTAGAAAAACTAGGGATAACAGGAACATATCTCAACATCATTCTAAACAGAGAAAAATTAAAGGCATTCCCTCTAAAAACTGGAACAAGACAGAGTTGCTCTCTATCACCATTTCTACTTAACATATTTCTTGAAACACTGGCCAGAGCAATTAGATGAATGAAATCAAAGGGATATATATAGTAAAAGAACAACTTAAATTAGCACATTTGCTGATGATATGATTATATACCTGAAGACCCAAAAAGCTCCACCAGAAAACTTCTAGAATTAGTAAATGAATTCAGCAAGGTAGCAAGATATAAAATCAACACCCAGAAATCAAAGGTATTTCTGTATAACAGTGACAAATCCTCTGAAAGGGAAGTGAGGAAAACTACCTCATTTACAATAACCTCAAAAAAATAAAATAAAATACTTGGGAATCAACGAAAGAGGTGAAAGATCTATACAATAAAAACTACAGAACCCTAAAGAAAGAAGTTGAAGAAGACCTTAGAAGATGGAAATATCTACCTTGCTCTTGGATAGACAGAATTAATATTATCAAAATGACCATACTACCAAAAGCACTATACAGATTTAATGCCATTCCAGTCAAAATCCCCATGGCATTCCTCATAGAAATAGAAAAAGCAATCATGAAATTCATCTGGAAAAATAAGAGACCCAGAATCGCTAAAGAAATTCTTAGCAGGAAAAGTGAAGCAGGTGGCATGCTATACCAGACCTTAAGCTATACTAGAGAACAATAGTAACAAAATCAGCATGGTATTGGCAAATTACCAAAACAGACTGGTAGACCATTGGTACATTATAGAAAACACAGAGACTAACCCACAAAACTGCAATTATCTTATATTAGACAAAGGTGCCAAAAACGGGCATTGGAGGAAAGATATTCGCTGGAACAAACAGTGCTGGGAAAACTTTAAATCCATATGCAACAAAATGAATTTGAATCCTTATCTCTCACCATGCACAAATGTTAACTCAAAATGGATAAAGGATCTAGGAATTAAATCAGAGACTCTGCATCTAATAGAAGAAAAAGTAGGCCCCAATCTTCATCACATGGGGCTAGGCCCCAACTTCCTTAATAAGACACCAATAGCACAAGAATTAAAACAAAGAATCAACAAATGGGATAGATTCAAACTAAAAATTTTTTCTCAGCAAAAGAAATAATCTGTGAGGTGAACAGGGAGCCTACATCCTGGGAGCAAATTTTTACCCATCACACATCAGATGGAGCACTAATCTCCAGGGTATATAAAGAACTCAAAAAGCCAAAGACCTGAACAGACACTTCTCAGAAGAGGATATTCATTCAGTCAACAAATATATGAAAAAGTGTTCATCAACTCTAGCAATTGGAGAAATGCAAATCAAGACTACTCCAAGATATCATCTCACTCCATTCAGAATGGCAGCTATTATGAAGACAAACAACAATAAATGTTGGCGAGGATGTAAGAAAAAAGGCACACTCATACATTGCTGGTGGGACTGCAAATTGGTGCAGCAAATGTGGAAGGCAGTATGGAGATTCCTTGGAAATCTGGGAATGGAACCATAATTAGACCCAGCTATCCCTCTCTTTGTTCTATACTCAAAGGACTTAAAAAGAGCATACTACAGGGACACAGCCACATCAATGTTTATAACAGCACAATTCACAACAGCTACACTGTGTGGAACCAACCTAGATGCCCTTCAGTAGATGAATGGATAAAAAATGTGGCATATGGCATATATACACAATGGAATTTTACTCAGCAATAAAAGAGAATAAAATCATGGCATTTGCAACTAAATGGATGGAGTTAGAGAAGATAATGCTAAGTGAAGTTAGCCAATTTAAAAAAAAAAACAAGTACCAAATGTTTTCTCTGATATAAGGAGACTGATTCATAGTGGGGTAGGGAGGGAAACCATGGGAGGAATAGATGAACTCTAGATAGGGTAGAGGGGTGGAAGGGGAAAGGAGGGGGCAGGGAGTTAGAAAAGATGTTGGAATGTGATGGACTTCATTATCCAAAGAACACTCACACTGTCCCTTCTTTTCTGATCCCATCATAAGCACTGACCTTGTTTATCATTTTAGAATACTTCAATTTTCCTAAGTTACTGAAAAATATCAAGGTTCATTAGTGAACCTGTGAAAGGGTCTAAAAGAATTTAAGTTTAATAATGCTGGCCTTGGTTGCTGTTCCACTCATCATCTCCTTAAGGTTCTTCAATCAGCTCACCATTGTTGAATTTGGACTGGCTTGTTGAACATTTGTTAATATTTGCTCTCAACAAGCTTAGAATTAAAGCACAGAATATCCATGAATAGCTAGCTCCGATGGAGCAAGTACCCAATAGAGAATACAATGAACAAAAATTACTTTACTCCTTTGACATGAGTTTACCACCTAAACTGGACAATCAGAGAACTCAAACTTCCCCAAAATAACTAGGGGCTTAAGGTGGAGACATACTCCAAACCCAAACAATGCAAGTCCTGCTGTGGCTGACGGCTGTGAAAGAGAATTTCTTTCTTTCTGAGATCAAGAACTAAACACACTGTGAAAATCTGGGGCTCCTGAGAACTAGTTTTCCACCATGCATTAGTGGAGGGTTGCTTGAAAGTGAAATTAATATGGAGGAAATCAGAACCAAGAAGTAACAGAGAGGCAGATCCCTAAGGATATCAGCTCCACACTGTGTTCAGGCAGTTCGGGTACTGAGTTTTCAATTGCATAAGCCAATAGATATTTCTTTTCTTTACCCTATTTAGTTGTTTGAAGACTAAATTACATCTCTGAATGGACTTTGACTGGAGGGTAATCCTTTCTCCATCTCTCATGTGTGCACTTGCTCCACGTGGAAGATAGAGAAAAGGACAATTACCTTTAGCTGGGAACACACCCAAAATGTCATGGAGTGGAATTTGTAGTGAGCTAGTGTTTCCAGTAAATCTGATTCCAAATGCATAATGCTTAACCTGTTTACTAAACAATAGTTGTGACATGGTCTTAATGAAAACAAACTTAGAAACTTAGTAAGGACTTTTCAGAGGAGGAAGGAACAAGAACAATGGTAAAGAAATGTGACAGCCCTGGTGCATCACAATGGTACAGAAATATAATGCACAGTGAGTGTGCAGGAGAAGTCAAGGCTTGGAAGGTGTTGGAGAGGGACTGATAAAAGAGCTTGGATGTTTGCCGGGTGGTATAAAGTGCATTATGCAAAGAAATTATAGCCATGAAATGTTATGGAAGAAAAAAAGTCAAGATTTATCACCATTTTCACATAGTCCTGTTAACAGCTAAAGAAATAATTAGGAGAGATGGGGACAGAAAGTAATTCAGGATCTAGCAGCAGGCCTGGTGAGATGTGTTAAGGATGGTAATACAGTAAGTGCCTAGGAGAAGGGATAAAAAGAGACACTTTAGAAACCAGATAACAGGACAAGGTGACTCATGTTGAATCTATTGAGTAGGAAAAATTCAAATAGAGAACTTTTTCAAATAAAATCATGATCTAATCAAAACCAAAGTAGAACTAACCTTTGAGAATTGCTTAGAAATGATTCAAAAGAGGCACATGTACTACATGTGCCAGGAAGTGAAACAAATTCATCTCTACATTTTTCTTTGTAACATGTTTTAAATAACAAAAGAGCTGGCATATGAGAAAAGTCACCAAATGAATGGAGGGTTGATGATTAGATGCTGCTGCCCCCTTTGAGTTTTCATATGGCCAGGCTCAATCTCAGAACAGCAAGCTAATGTTGATGCAAATTATTTTCATTCCCTTCCTTCCTCCATCTTGTGTGTGTGGTTTTGTTGCATTTGTGTGTGTGTGTGTGTGTGTGTGTGTTGGTATTGAAACTAGGTGTGCTTTATTACTGAGCTACATCCCCATTCCCAGCCCTTTTCATTGTTTGAGAGTAGAATGCTCAGGTCCTCACTAAATTGCTGAATTTGGCCTAGAACATGTGATCCTCCTGCCTCAGCCTCCAAGATTGCTGGGATTACAGGTACCCACTGCTATACCAGCCTTCTCCCTCCATTTCTTTCCACTGTTTCCTCTTCCCATCTGTCCTATCCATAGCACAGCTGTGCCACAGCTGTGGGAAATCTTGTGAGAAAGCCAAATAAAGTGCACAGAGACAGTGTTACAGACGTATTATTTATTGGGGGAAGCTTACAAGAGACCAGGGACTGCACCAAGAAAAATTCAGTGGTGATAGGCTGACAGGTGGCACCTCCGTTACTCCCAGTGCTTTGTCAAGCAGCACCTCCATCCCTCATGGGGCTGTCTGTGTCTAGTGGTAGCTGGCTAGACAAGTGGCAAGTACCTTTTGCCGTGCCCTAAGTTCCCTACCCATCACCACTCAGGTGGAGGCTCACATCTTAGGCCATAGAAGCAGTGACATCATCGGCATTAGCTTACTTAGTTTGCTTGTATGGCCAACACCCCAAGGAGCAACTGTCCCAGCATCTGTAAAAGAAAGTAGCTTTCAACAGTAATTGTAACTTGCCCTCGTCCCAGTGTGCATAAGAGAAAGCCAGTGTCCTTCAAGACATGTATCTGGATTTTCTGTCCCAGGCCTGCTCTCACTGTGTCCTTAACATGGTTATGTCATTGGGAATGAAAAGGGGAAATTTGGGGACAAGGTATTTTACTGTCCCACTTGTCTTTAGGATGGCATATACTCCACACCCCATGTGCTTGTATGCCCTTACAATCTTATCCCGCCCATCTTCCGCAATGTCCCTCAGGCAGCACATTAGGATGCACAATGTAACCAAATGCCACAAGAGCAATTCACAGAGCAGCAGAATGTGATAAGAGCAGGAAGACTGAATACAACATATATCCAGATGCAGGGAGACATTGTAAGCAAGTAGAAACAGGACCAATACCAAGTTTACCATGGCATTAACATGGGTTCACAGCTTTGTGGAGCCAAAGACACTTAATGCTACTCATCAGAGAAACATGCCAATATTCTGCATTGATGAGGCACAGGTGCCTGCCATGCTGCAGTGAGCATGTCTAGCATTATTCTACTCTGAAGTCCTGCCTTCCACATTTGCATAGTTTCTTCATTAAGCAATCTTGGTTTGGATTATGGAAGACAGCAACCAGATGCTTGAACACTGACCTGGAACTCATTGTGAATCCTTGCTCGCTGAGTAGAAGGCATACCATGTAGGTAAAGCCAGCAGGCCAGCTTAGGTCACTTTGTGCCAAGCATTTGTCACATTGCAACTAGTAGGTGTTGGAGACATGGTGGGAGTGTGCATATGAATTTAAGTTGTTTTCAAGGGCATCACACAATCCCACAGATACTGTTGACTTTGCCATGCTAAGTAGTCAGTGTCTGTGAGGACAGTAGTTAAATTACATTGTTGAACAAGGCTAGAGTCCACTCTTACAGAGGATAGAGAGGTGTGACTGCATTATTTCTTTCTATACATGGAGGAACTTTCCTTCTCATTTGTACCAGTGTTGCACCCAGTCACCCCAAGATGTCAAACATGGTATACCCCAGCAAATGTGTTGTAGTTATAGTTATTAATTTCCACATCAAATGGAAGTCCATAAGGTGGAAGTCCGTAAGGTAGCTGTCCAGCTATGTGTCCATGGGCTGCAGCTGTTGCTCTACCTTCAACATTTGCTTCCATTGTGCCAAGGTGGCTGAGAGAAGGTGCCAAAGCATATGAGTGGAGGAAGAGAGAGAGAGGCAGCTCCCTGCATAACCAGGAATCATTTTATTCTGCATCTCTGTGATAGTCCTTGTCTATTATGCAAGCAGATGAGTTCTAAAGATAAAATATAACAGGTGTTAAGACATACAAATTGGATTATTCAGCAATATATAAGTAACCTGTTCATCTGGACTTGATAGTATCAGCCTGTGTCCCATCACCAGGTTTACAATCCCATATTTGTGGTACTAGTGGTCCCTGTGGATCTGGCAAAGAAATGTATGACAACAGTGAGATTCTTACAGACCATAATGAAATGAGACATTCTCACTCAGAGATGAAATTTCCAGTGTGGTACTTTTTTCTATTTCTATATCGTGGTCTACTCCTTTTGACCATGAACCTAGGAACCCACACCATCAAGGCCCTTTTGTCCATGGCCAACAGAGTCTACAGGGCCCTGTGGCAGGTCCTGTGTCAGCATCAACAGCAATTGACCCTGTGTTCCCTTGTGTGCAATGCAGGTGTTCTTTTCAAGCATCCACCTTTGAATCCACATCTCCTCAGGTTCTTGTGTGAACATCAGACAGGCATTGGGGCTTGTGCTACAGTCATATTCATTTATGGATGTCCTCAGGGCCATCCTTAAGCACTTGGTTCACACTGCCAAACATCTTCCATGTTTAGCTGATATTTTGGTGGGCATTCACTCATGAAATTAATTTACTGAATATGAGTTACAAGGTCAGTGAAGATGCCAATGTAGGTCTGAATTCTCAGCTCCTTCCTGAACCATGAAGCCTGTAAGGTCCCTTGTCCATTTCTGTTGGACTAACACACACAATGTCTATGTCCACAGGAGCAACATAAACAATGCCAAGCAAGTAAATGCTTGTATGTTAGCCTACTGTGAGGCCCTTCAGCAAGTACTTGACTATGGCAGCTCAGTGTGTGTATCCACAAAACTTAGAGCAAACTTTGTTTTTCTTCATAGCAAGGATTGAACTCAGGGGCACTGGACCACTGAGCCACATCCCCACCCATTTTTTTAATTTCATTTAGAGACAGAGTCTCACTGAGTTGCTTAGGGCCTCACTAAGTTGCTGAGGCTGGCTTTGAACTCGTGATCCTCCTGTCTCAGCTTCCTGAGCCACAGGGATTACAGAAGTGCCCCACCACACCTGGCTAAACTTAAAGGTTTTGATAAGGCAAAGGTCTGGGTAAAGTCCACCTGCCACTGTTGGACAGGTTGCCTCCCTTGACTTGCCCTCCCATCATGTGAGGCCAGGTCATGGCTGCCAGACAGAGGAAGCCTCAAACACATATATATTGTTTGGCTATCAAGTGAGCTCCTTATTCTTTGTTATACGGGTGGAGACTTTTTCTTATGACCTGTCTTTCTATAGAGTTCAACAGCCACATCTCTAGCTAGCACATTTCCAGCCATCTAACTTCACTTAGGTTGTCTGCTTCCTGATCACCTGATGGAAGAGCTTGGTTGTGGGCTGCCACATGATACATAGTCAGTTGCAAATGTGGCAGTTGATTCTGCAACTCACTTACATAGCTCTGACCAAGGCCCTAAAGAGCTCATTTATTGCCCTGTTGTTGCCACAGGACCCACTCAAACCCATCAGGCCACCTGAAAACACCCAATTCATAGGGCTATTCTTGGGCTAATATGCCCAAAGTTTGTAGTTACTCTCCAATGCTTTCTACTTTGGAAAATGGCTTGAGATATTCAAGTTCCCAGTTCCACCAACCAAGCACTTACCAAAATATACAATGGTTTTAACGTTAGTCCTAAGTGTTGAATGGAGTGATGCCAACATCTCAACATTTTGCGACTGGGAGTTGGGAAACCTTGGAATCTATGTACAACATAGGTCCCACCCAGATAACCCACATACACTTGCCAGACAGTCCAGGTATTTGCAACTTGTAGGAGTTGATATCCATCCTCTATCTTGGAACTGTGCCAAAACTGCTTGAGCTGCTATATCTAGGTAAAAAACATACCCACAAGTTAATGCCACATCATTGATATAATCAAACATTTCCACTGGTTCGGGTTTTGTTCTCAGGTCAGAATTGCCCCCACCATGCCATAACATAGGATCAGGCTACATAAATTCACTTGTGGAAGAACAAAATCCATTGTTCCCTTCACATATGAAAGAAAATTGTCCTTGCTTTTCCTCACTGGACCTGTTGAATTTCCTTAGCCCTCTACTTTTTCCACTTTCTAAGATATATTCTGTATAACCTCACTTCCTCATCTTTTCAGTGGATCTGATACAGCCACAGCATGTGTGGCTTGAGAAACAAGGAGTCCCACTCAAGTGTTCAGAATTGGCCCTAGACCTGCATAACCCTGCCTCAGTGCTGCTTAGAGAAAGGTCCTTCATTTCAGCTGGGAACTGTTCATTATCAGGACCAGTGTAGATTGCCGCGTGAAGGGACTGATTCATCCCTAACTCCCTTAGGAATTTTTAAAGTTCTTCCATGAATTGTCATCACATGGGTGCTATGCAGTGTTATAGGCATCTCACAGCCAGGACAATAAAGAGGGCAGGGTCCTCTTTCACAGCTGAATATAAACATTGCTGTAGAGTAGGGTGTGTGATGACTGATGTGATATTATACATTTCATTCCTGTAAAAGAGTACATCTTCAGCACCAGTGTCTCAAATCCATAATAGCCATTCTATTACACTTCCCATAGCTTTCTGACTAATTCCCCAAAGCAGAGTGTAATCTCTCATAGAGATACGCATGTGTTGGTGGGGAGGAGGCAGATCCTCAACCACCACTCCCAGTCCTTGGCTAATCTGTCTTTCCCTTTTCAGTCATGACCAATATGCCCTTTGGGACTGACACCTTATTTGACTCATTCAGTCCATTTCCACTTCTTCAGAGGTATGGGGTTCACAAGTATCCCATTTATGGAGGACTGGTCCTGAACAGGTTGACCAGGCTGTGGAGTCCATGACACTTGGTCAACTTCCATTTTCCTCATCTTAAGGAGACAGAGGTGAGGTTCTAAGAGCAGCAGGAGCAACTGATGCTGTGTGAGGTTCAGAGGAGTGTCACAAAAAGACAGGCAGGCAGATCAGTAAAGAGCTGCCCCCAAGCAATTGATAACTAGTACCTCCAAGACTCTGGAGACCCAGGGAGACTCAATTACCACGGAGCCATCACCTGAGTCTCAGAAACAAAATACCTTGCAAGATTGGACCCAGGTGTCTCCCATGAACTTCTCCTCTGTGGGCCCTACCATCCACAGCTAGCACAGCCCTGCTGCAGGTGGGCTGACTCTGGCTCAGCCTGATAAATAGGAACCTATGCTCCCTGAGCCAGGCCCAGTTTGCTCCAAGCTGCCAGAAATGTGAACCAAGGAAGGACTGGACAAACACCATCATCCCAGTTCTACACTCTCCTAGGAGTCAAGAGAGGGGGGGACAGAGTGAAAGTCTATCATCTGCCCATCATGGAATTGTCCTCCACCTATAGCTACTAGAAGGAGGCACCCAAAAAGAAAGAGGCCCATGCCAATGGCACTCCTGCCGCTGTGGCACAGAGGAGAGCTGCCTCCACCATTTAAGCATCCTCTTGTTTCTAAGAATGAAGACTTAGGCACTCTGCCAAAAAAGGTTCTAACTCTGAAGAAGAGCAGGGCCTTGGAGAATGATACAAAGGCCTTGGAGGGTAAAACAGGGAATGCAGTAGCCTACACCATCACTCAGCTTGACCCATCTTTCTCCCCAGCCCCGCCGAACCCCTAAGTGTCTGTAGACTCACTGACCCCACCCACTGACACCTCCCAGATCCCAGCTATTACTGCAACAACACAATTTGTGAACCCTCCCTCTACCTTCCCCATACCAAATAGTGATGAAGTGGGAATCCCTAGATGTCATCCTCCACCTCCGGCCACTAGCCTAGTCATGATACAGGGGTTCTTGTTAGTGCATATCAACACTCTACTTACTTGGCAAGAACCGCAGCACCTCCCACTTCCCACCTCCCCAGTCCTCCTATCCTAGCCTTTTCCTTTCATGTCTGACTCCACAGAATTAAATCCCAAAAACATAAGTGAAGAGATTCTCCTCTTCCTCTCCTCTTTCTTGTACCAGCCCTCTCATTGTCACTTCTACCAGCAACCCCAGTAGTATATCAACTAGCCAATAATCTGGCAAGTTTCTCTCCCACCATTAGAGACAATGTATCTGGGCACTTGGCCCAGCAGCCAACTTTCCAGCTGAGGTTACTACCATGGACACTACTTCCCTTTCTATAGTTGTGATTTTCAGATCTTCCCTGGGCTACAATGGCAGCTCTGCTCACAGCCCCAGGTCCAGAGCCCCAGGCAGCACAGGCAGCTGGTAAACGGAAGAGTCTCTACTGGCCCAACTACATCAAGCTCTCCCTACCCAACCACAATTGGAACCATCTTTTTGGCTCAGAAAACACTCTTCTGCCCACATCTGAGAACCCTCGTGAGGAACTAAGGAGAGCCTGTCTTTGCAACACCTTTCTGCTCATTACATTTCCTGTCATGGATTCCCTGTCACATTCACTGGCCTCCTTCCTAGGAGGCAGAACCTCTGTACCATCATCCTCCAAGCCTGCCATCACTGATGCTCTGGATATGACCCCTCTTTCCACCACTGTCATCTTCCAGTCTCCTTCTATCTCCCAAAACAAATCTGACCCATCCTCTGGGGTGCTTCCTGGTTCTGTAAACCTTCCATCCAGTGGCAGCATTGCTTCAGTGCCAGTCTCTACCAGTTGGCATGCACAGCAGGTGCAGGGACCAAAAGCAACTCTCCAGCATCCCAGTGGCTCAGGAGCTACCCAACAACCCACATTTAGGGACCCTGGTAGGCAGTAATAGCACAACTCATTCTCTTTGGGCAACCGAGGAAGCCTAGCCCAGGGCTTAAGTTCTCCTCAACTTATGAGTGGTAGCACAGAGAAGCTAGAACTTGTGGGTATCACATCACCCTGTACCAGACAGACTAGGCACACCACTCAACAGCTAGCCAATCTTTCCCAAGAAAGCAAATGTGTACAGAGGGGCCCAGTCCTGAGGTCTGGCTTTGGACTTGCCAACAAAAGGACCAGCTCCAGAGATAGCAGTTCCCTGTTTGCCAGCAACACTCCTGGCCCTGCAATGCTCTTGGGACTTGTGACTCCTAGGAGTGGAGGGAACATTGGTTTTGGCATGTCCACCCCTGGCTCCAGGTCCAAGTCCAGAACACAGCCTCATCTGAACTGAATCTGAGCCACTTGAGTGTGAAGCAGAGGAGAACTCTGTGGTCACTCAGCTTGACTCTACTCCAAAGTTGGATGGTTAGCCTGGCTGATCAAGCTCTGGGCCATTTTCCTTGGCCTTGGGCCTTGCTAGAGGGTTCTTTGCTAGTTACAGGGGCTCCCTTTCCCCTAACCCTTTGACTCAATAGCCTTTCTCTTTCCCCAGTGATACTCATAAAATTCTGTTGCTTCTAGTTCACCTGTCTGTTTTCCTATGTATTCCTTGCTATTAAATTAGGTGCTGGGAGAAGAAGAGGCATGTGTGCATAGGGATTGGTACAGCCTGAATTTATTCAAGTTTTCTGGTCCCAGGTAAAAGGATCCAAAGAAAGTGGGGTGAACCATCCACCTTTAGGACAGCCTGCAGGAAGATAATAGAAGGGACATCAACTAACTCACACAGAGCCTCTATACTTGAGTGGTATGATTTTCACTGAACACACTACTGTGCCTGACTTTTTAAAATATATCTGAACAGAACTGAGTCCATGAGCTTCCTATACTGAAAGAATACAATTTCCCATGTTCTGCAGCAGCATATACCCATAGGCCCATTATCCCAAAGAAATGCACTGATCTCTTATGCCCAAAATTTCCCCCTGCTCCATTCTTTGCCCTTCTATCATGCTACCCCTCTCCATCCCCAGGCAGTTGAAACAATGTGGCCTCTTTGGCCCTTTTGACCAAGCATAAAGATTTTCAAAGGAACCCAGTTTTTGTTTTTTATTTGGGGTTTTGTGTGTGTGTGTGTGTGTGTGTGTGTGTAGCCTGTTTCTTTGTTTGCTGAGTACCACAGTAAGTTTGTTTACCCAGCTGATAAGAGAGGCTCTGACTGATGTTGTAACAGGATCTCTCTCTCTCTCCCCCCCCCCTTCCTCTCCCTCCCTCTCTCAATATTGATAAGCAGTCATGGGAGAGCAAGGACACTATTGCCAAGGGCAACAATGGTTCAAAGAAGTGATTCTCTTAAAGATATGAATTCCTCTGGTGGCTGATACACAGCAGAAATATGCATATGAATGCATATTGCTAAATAATTTAGGATTGAAAATGTCTTCCCAGTACCAGAGTAAAATATCATAATGGCAGGAGGTCCTCACAACACTGAAAGGAGGAATACATGAGGAAAATATTCTGAAGTGACAGGAAACCAGAAACATGTTTGTGTGGCTTCAGGCAGAACTTCCAAGACCATAACTCATTTCCATTGAACTACTGAAAAATAATGTCTGGTTTTTGGTCAGCCAAAATTCACATTCTCTCTTGAGGAACATCACAATAACTGTCTGAAGAAACTGACAAATCAGGGGAAAAATTAATGCAAAGCATTTTGTGATATGGCTTCTAAATAAATAAAGCCTGTTTCTTTCCCTTTTCTTCAAATCAAACCCCTGAGTAGGGTCAATTCCCCATTCACTATTCCCAATCCTAAATCCTCAGTACTTGCTCAAGAAAAGCAGAGTGTTAACATCTCTGAATGCTAAAAATGGTTTTCTCCTATGGAAACACTCAATTCTAGAATCAACAGAGACATTTTTATTTCAAGATGATAGAACAGAAACATGGATTTACTAAATCCTCCTCCTAAAATATTGCAATAAATGTGTAGTAATACCAAAATGAGTAGAGGTATAAAAGCAAGGTATTGTGGGAATCACCAACCAGACATAGTATTCCTACATGTTTAGAAAACAGTAAGTGGGATGGAGAGGTGGTGGATAAGGTAATCAAGAAAAGACCTCACTAAGAAATTGCAGCACAGAGCCAGCCTGCTTGAGCTGGGGCCCTCGTTATAGGAAAGGTAACAAGACAGAAGAGTGACACAAAAGGAGAAGACTAAGGTTCTTTAAAGCACTCAGTTCCTGGGTCCCTCAGTTTGTCCCCACATTACCTATAAGACTAACAGTGGCTGTTGAAGAAGACAAGAAAAAAAAGGAGCAAGAAGGTTCAATCACAGGTTATCTGGTACATATTTTATTGTCTCTACCAGAATTCCATCCATTGCTGGCCACTCCCTGGGGTCACTTGATATGACAGGAGATTGGTGGTTTACAAACTGCCAAATTCCAAAGTAATCTAGCCTGGCAAGTATTTGACAAATTTGACCTAATATGATTGCTTCTTCAAAACCAAATTTTATCAGAAAAATCACCTGTCACTGAACATTATTCTGTCTTACAAGGACAAGTAAGAAAATATCACAGATCACAAAAAGCATTGGGTCCATTTATTTTTTCCATTTAACCAAAAAAAAATCCACAGTTGGACTTCTTGGGGATACATTTGTCCAAATTCTCCTAAAGTCCAAATAATCATCAATTAGTCAATCAATTTTATTCTTTGTTCTAAAATAGTGGTGGTGGTGATGGTAGTACTAATATTAGTACAAGTAGTGGTAGCCATGGTAGTAATAATGGGAATACCATGACTGTAATTCATTGTTTTCAAAGAAATATGACATGCAATCCTATTTTGCAGAGTCCTTTAGGAAATATTGCTCCTCAATTTCTACCAGCTTATGTCCATTCAAAGAAACAAACAAAACCTGATTCCCTTTTTGAAATCTCCTTGCATTCAAGGAGATTTAGTATCAAGAAACTATGGTTCAAAGTCATGAATGTAGATCATCTGTTCTTGGAGAGGTTACAAAGAACTTGTGATGAGTCTTCTCTCTAACAGAATTTGGGTCTCAACAAAACCTCTTGCAACCTCCCAAATTCAAAGTTCCTAGGATTCAGAAGACCACACCCAGCAAGTAAGGCCATGCTGGCCTTAAAGAAGATGTGCCACCATGCAAGCAGGCACTTGAGATGTCACTGGAGGGGCCTGGCAGGATCTGAGTTACCTTGGCACTGGGATTTCAGCACCACTGGCACAACCACCACATCCTAGCATCCCCCACTCAGAGCCTATGAGGAGAGGGCCAGCAACACACAGGCAGTGGTAGCCCAAGCTAGCACCCTGGATCAAGCATCACCTTGTGTTGGTAAACAGAACCCAGGACCCAGTAGCCTCGTAAGATAAGGCTGCAGTCCCAACAGTCCATATATGTGGCCCTCACAGCACCACACATGTGCAAAGAGCAGCAGGAAGTCCTAGGAACTATAAAATGAAGCCCTGAAGTGGACAGTGGGCCTCAACCTTTGCTCTGGGATTCTTCTCTTGACCCACTGGCTGCACTGCACTTCCATATGGGTCCTTTCTCGATCACATCTTCCAGCAAGATGTCCCAAGAACTGGACTCAACAGTGTGAATTTGGCCCAAAGAAGATGGCCTTGTCCAAGCCCAGTATCCTTGGTCTCTTCTCTCCTCTCCAGATGGAGCTGCACCATCTATTCTAAATACACAGTATATTTAGTAGGTGATTGTGGGTTATCACCTGCTCATTTCCTGACCCTAAATGGCAAAACCCCGCTACCCAAGCATCTGCCATCTACCTTGTCTGCAGGCTCTTCAAGGAGTATCCTGGTCCTCATGTGCTTTGCTCAGCTGGCTACTACAGAGGCCATCTCCTGCAGGTGGTGCACTCCTCTCTGTGAATCTTCCCATCTGCCTCCTGGGCAGAAAAAGCCTGTGCTGTCCACTAACAATTTGCAGAAGACCAAACCCTCCAAAACTGTAAGGATTGTTCCTTCTGGGCAAAGGCCCATTCTCCTGCCTTCATCACCTGAACAGGTCAACCAGGCTGAGGAGACCATGACATGACACTGAGTCACATACCAACCTTTTGCTTTGACGAGAAAACAGAGGTGAGAGTCCAAGAGCAGCCATACGAACTGACTGCAGCAACAGTGGCACAGGCTGTGGTGGCACAAAAGAGGGTGGTGGAACAAGAGGAGGAGGAAGAGGGCAGCAAAGAGACAGATATGCAGGACAATCAAGAAACAGGTGCCGGGCTGGGGATGTGGCTCAAGCGGTGGCGCGCTCACCTGGCATGCGTGCGGCCCTGGTTCGATCCTCAGCACCACATACAAACAAAGATGTTGTGTCCGCCGAAAGCTAAAAAAAAATAGATATTGAAGAATTATCTCCCTCTCTCTCTCTCACACACACACTCTCTCTTTTTTTTAAAAAAAAGAAAGAAACAGGTGCCCTTAGCAATGGGGAAGTAGCACTCTCCAAGACTCTAGAGACCCAGGAAGACCTCACTGCCATGGAGTTCACTCCTGGACCTCAGGAGAAAAACACCTTCTGAGAGAGACCAGGTGCCTCCAGTGAACTTCTCCGCTGACAGCCAAGTTGCCACAGGTGTCACAGCCCTGCTGCAGGTGGGATGAATCTAGGGCAGCCTGATGCACAGACAGCTGGGCTCCCTAAGCCAGCCTCAGGCTGCTCCATGACGCCAGAAATGTGGGCCAAGAAAGGGTTGGATGAAGACCTTCTGCCCAGGTCTCTAGGGTCCCAGGAGTCAGAAGAGGGGGTGCAGTGTGCACTAGCCCATTCATGAGCTAACCTCCATCCATAGCTGCTATGGAGGGGCAAAACAGAAAGAAGCCCATGCCAATAATCCTGTGGCTATGGCTGCCATGGCCAATGGCATGGAAGAGAGCTTCTCTGACCTCCTAAGTGTCCTCTTGTTTCAATGAAGGAAGACTTAGGCACCCTGTAGAAGGTTCTAGCTCCAAAAAAGAGCAGGATCTTTCTCTAGTGATAAGAGGGCAAATCCCTCGTTCTCTGCCTCGGCCTCCTCCCACTAGCCCTCTTCCTCCCTTGAGACCCAGTCCCAATATGGAGGTTGCCACTTAGTGTGTGTCAACACTCTTCTCCCTTGGCAAGAGCCATAGCACTTCCCATTTCCCATCTTCCCACACCTCCTATCACAGAGCCTTTCTCCTTCAAGCTTGCCACCTGCAGAACAGAATCTCCAACCATCACGTACATAGATTCTTCCCCTCCTCCTCCTCTTTCCTTCCCCAATCCTCCTCTCACCCCTTCCACCAGCCAACCCCATTAGCGTCAGCCAGCCCATAACTCTATCAATGGTTTCTCCCACCACAAGAGCCAATGCATCTGGGCACTTGGGCTGGCAGCCAACTGTCCAGCTGAGGTCACTGTCATGGTCATTAGTTCTGCTTCTATGGTGGTCATTTTCAGATCTTCCCCTGGCTCCAAAAGCATCTCCTGTCTATTCCCTCATGTCACCTGCCCTAAGCAGCACAGCCAGGTAGAGAAGGGACCAGTCTGCATTGGCACACCCACATCGTGATTCTCCTGCCCCTACTCCAATTGGAACCATCTCTTTGCCCCAGAAAACACTTCTCAGCCCACAACTGGAAATCCTCATGGACAACAAGATAGTACCCGTTCTACAACTCCCCTCTTCTCATCATATTTCAAGTCATCAGTTATGTCTGCCCTCCTTCCTAGATGGCAGAACTTCTGTACCATCATGCTCCAAGCCTGTCACTGACAATGTATACCACCCCTTCATTCAAGGCTGTAATCTTCCAGTCTGCTCCTGTCTCCCAGAACAACTATACCCCATATTCCTGGTGTCTCCCTAGTTCTGGGAAACTCCCATCCAGTGGCATCACTGACTTCCTCCCTTTATCCACAAATTGGTGTATACAGTGGGCACAGGGGCCAAGCGCAATTCCTGAGCATCTAGCAGTGCAGGAGCCACCTGTCAGTCCATACCTAGGGGTTCTCATGGGCAGTGACAGCACAATCCCTTCTCTTTAGGCAACACAGGGAACCCAATCCTCGCTATGGGCTATGCTCTCTTACAGCTCAACTGCTGAGGGGCAGCATTAGGCATCAAGGATTTGTGAGTATCATATCACCCCAGACTCTATTTTGTGTACAACTCCACAACTCGCCACCCCTCCAAGAACCCAGGTGCTGTGCACATGAGCGTAGCCAAAAGATCTGACTTGGGAATTGCTACCAGGAGGACTGGCTCCACGGACAACACTTCACTGTTAACCAACACCACTCCTGGCCAAGTGCTACACTTGGGACCTGTGGCTCCTAGGAGTGGAGGGATCATTGGTCTTGATGGACCCACCTCTGGCTTTATGTCTGAGTCTGGAGCCCAGTCTCAACCACACTTGATCTAAGGCATCCCAGTGTGGAGCACAGAGGAGTCCTTTGTGGGCAGTTTGACCCTCTGGCTTGTTGGCTACCGTGGCTGATCCAAGCTCTGGCCCATTTTCTCTGGCCTTAGACCTGGATAGTGTGTCCTCTATTGGTTGCAGGTGCTCCCTTTTCCTTCACCTGTTTGTTTCAATGCCTTTCTCTTTCCCTTGTGATGTACATAAAATCCTATTTTCTAGCTCACCTGTCTCTTTTCATCTATCTTTCTAGTTCTTTGACTAGACAGTGGAGAAAAGAAGTGGCATGTGTGTACGGGGATGTGTAGAGCCAGACATAGCACAAGATTAGGGTCCTTTATGATAACCTGTGGAAAGAAGCTAGAGGGATGTCATCTAACAGACACCACACTGCTGTGACTATTTATAAAACACTGGTGTTAGAATAAAATTGGCATACCATGAACTTTGTGTACTCGAAAAATATAATTCCACAATTTATTTTTAATGAAACCATGATCCTTATTAGGAAAATCCACCTGTTTTTTACAAAAGCTTTCTTGTACCGGATATGGAGAAAAAGTATACTCATACATTGATGGTGAAATTGCATATTAGTGCAACCACTCTGGAAAGCAGTATGGAGATGCCTCAAAAAACTAGGACAGGAAACAACATATTGCCAACTATCTTATGCCTTGATATATAACCCAAAGATCTAAAATCAGCATATGATAGGGATTTAGACGCAACAATGTTTATAGCAGAACAATTCACATTAGTAAGCTAAGGAATCAATTTATGTGTATGTCAACAGATAAATGTGTAAGAAAAATATGGCATATATGCATCTATTGATTATTACTTAGCCATAAAGAAGAATAATACTCTGGAATTTGCCAGTAAATGGTTGCAACTGGAGGCCTATATGCTAAGTAAAATAAGCCAGACCACAAAGTCAAAGGTCAAATGTTTTCTCTGATATGCACAAGTTGGACCATCTTAGGAGAAAAGCAAGAAAAATGTGTGTGTGGTGAGGTCCATGGAAGTAGAAGAGTGACCAGTGGAGTAGATCATGGGGATTTCCAGGGGAAGGAAGAGGGACAGGAAAAAGGAAGAACAGGGCAATGACTCTGACCTAATGTTCCTATGTACACATATGAATATACTTTGAGGATTTTACTTTCATGTATATCCACAAGGCACTGGAAAAGGCTGTAAATAAAAACAAGGACCATCAGTTGAGTTCAAGTAAGGAAATGGGAGGGAAGAGGGGAGAGAAAAACAGAAATACTTGGACTGAATTTGAGCACATTGTATCCCATGCTTGTAAAGTTATAGCACATGAACCTTAATAAAATATTTCCTGGTACCCCTTGCTGTAGCCTGGTTTCTTCCTTCCTCATTGCTAGTCCTCCACATCAGAAACAGATGTTGATCTTCTCTCCGTCACTACAATGTGTCATTTCATTTTAGAAGTGTATGTGAACAAGTTTTTACAAGGTGCCCTCTTTGGCTAGTTTCACCAACCATATGGATTTGAGAGGAAGATATAATTTTGTTTGGGAATGACCCATTCCTGTGCTTTGCTGAACAGTATTCCCTTAGATGGGCATATCGTGGTGAGTTTGATCATCCATCTCTTGGTGGAGGTCTGCCTTGTAGTTTTCAGTTACCAAAGGTACAGGTTGTGTGAATGTCTCATGAAGGATATTTTAAGAACTCAAAGAATTACAAGAGCTGTGTCATATGCTAGGAATAGGTTTAACTTTTAAGTGACCAGACTTTCTGCTCCCTCAAGGGATGATACCTTTAACGGTGCAGAAGAGTTCTACATCAAATTCTTTCTCATCAACATTTTATGTGGTCAGAGTTTTAAACTTTAGCTCTTCAATCGGTATGCAGTTCTATCATCTTGTGATCTCGGTTTTCATAAAGCTGTTTGTTGATTATGATAAGTTAATTTTCGTGTGATTATTTGATCAGTATGACTTCTTTAATGAAATCTCTTTTCATATTATTTTGCCCATGCTTTCCATTTTATTTTAATTTTCTAATAAGTGGGTTAGATTTTATCATATGGCATAGAAAGACATTCTTTGAGGATATGATTTATAAATATTTTCTATCGATATTTGTCCTGCTCTTTCATTCTTATAGCAATATCTTTCAAATATCTCTTCTTCATATCAGATGTCATTTTTTTCCTTCATTATTCTTTTTGTTGTTGTCGTTGTTGTTCTATGAGATACACATGGCAGAGTGTACTTTGACATATTATACAAACATGAATTGTACTTCATCCTAATTGAGATCCCAGTGTTGTGGTTGGATATGATGTGGTTGTTCCTTGATGTGTATCCATGTATGTACATAGGAAAGTCGGGTCAGATTCACTCCACTGTTTCTCCTATTTATATGCCCCCTTCCTTCCCTTTATTCCCTTCTGTCTAATCCCTCGTGTTGTGTGTTAACCACGCACTTATCAGAGAGAATATTCAATTTTGATTTTGGGGGGATTAGCTTATTTCACTTAACATAATAGTCTACAGATCCATCCATTTATGGTAAATAAATTCATTATTTACTATAATAGATGTCATATTGTCATTCTCTTATGGCAGAGTAATATCTCATTGTGTGTGTATATATATATATATATATATATATATATATATATATATATATATATCATATTTTCTATATCCATTCCTCTGTTGAGGGGCACCTAGGTTGGTTCCATAGCTTAACTATTGTGAATTGACCTGCTATAAATAATTGATGTGGCTGTGTCTATGTAGTATGCTGATTTTAACTCCTTTGGATATTTACTGAGGATTGGTATAACTGGTTTCAGACTGCTTTCCAGAATGGTTGCAACAATTTGTAGTTGTACCAGCAATGTATGGCTGTACACTTTTCCCCACATTTTTGCCAAAATTTGTTACTTGTATTCTTGATTGTTGACATTCTGACTGGAGTGAGATGAGATCTCAGTGGAGTTTTAATTTGCATTCCTCTAATTTCTAGGAATGTAGGACATTTTTTTCACATATATTTCTTGACCATTGTATTTCTTCTTCTGTGAAGTGTCTGTTCAGTTCTTTTACTCATTTATTGATTGGATTATTTGGTTTTTGGTGTTGAGTTCTTTTTATTTTTTTTATTTCTTTATATATTCTGGAGATTAATGCTCTATCTGAGGTGCAGTTGGCATATTTTATTCTATTCTGTAGGCTTTCATTTCATGCTCTTTGTTTCCTTTGCTATGAAGAACCTTTTTATTGAATACCTTCCCATTTATTATTTTTTATTTTCTGAGAAAATTTTTAATTTCCTTTTTTTTAATATTTATTTTTTTAGTTGTAGTTGGTCACAATACCTTTATTCCATTTTATGTGGTGCTGAGGATTGAACCCAGGGCCCTGCGCGTGCTAGGGGAGTGCTCTACCGCTGAGCCACAATCCCAGCCCAATTTTTAATTTCCTTTTAAAATGCATAACTATTTTTATTTTCCCTTGTATCCAGCCAAGTTTTACAATTTGTTCTTGTCAATGACATTTTCTAACTAATTCACATATTTAGTGAATGTAAATTATTACATCCCTTATGGAAAAACAAATGGAGGTATCTCAGGAAATTAAAAATAAAATTATAACAGTTTTAATCCCATTTCTGGGTATATATTGAATGGAAATTAAGTGAATATGTAAAAAGTTTTCTCTTATTGATTGCAACTTTATTCATAATAGTAAGTTATGGCATCAACGTGTTTATCAACTCTTTTCAAAAGAAAATGTGGTTTGAATGTGTGCACATGTGTATTACATTTATTATGTGTGTATCATATTTCTCATAATAATACATCTTCATATATAGAGATATATACATACTACACGCACATACATGTATAAATGAAATCATATCATTTGTGACAAAATAGTTGATCTTGGAAATGTTTATGCTAAGTGGAATATGCTAGGCACAGTAAGACCAGCACCACATGATCTTACTCATCTGTGAATCTAAGAAAGGTGATTGTCAGGGGGCTCCAGCAAAGAGATGATGGGAAGATGTAGGTCAAAGGGTACAAATTTCAAGTAGAAAGAACACTGCTGGTTTGAAATTTTACTTCTTGCACTTTAGTATTTAGTATTATTGAGGAATTTGGTTCATTAAGCTGACATGAAAGAGAGTTATACCTATTTTTTCTTCTAGAAGGTGCACGGTTTCTGGTCCAATGCTTAGGTCTTTGATCTGCTTTGAGTTGGTTTTTGAACAGAGTGAGAGATAGAGGCTAAATTTCATTCTTCTACATGTGGATTTCCAGTTTCCCAGCACCATTTGTTGAAGAGGCTATCTTTTCTCCAATGTATGTTTATGGTGCCTTTGTCTAGTGTGAGATAATTGTATTTATGTGCATTTATCTCTGTTCCATTGGTCTTTATGTTTGTTTTGGTGTCAATATAATGCTGTTTTTGTTACTATAGTTCTGTAGTTTTGTTTAAGGTCTGGTATTGTGATGCCTCCTGCTTTGCTTTCTTGCTAAGGATTGCTTTGACTATTCTGGGCCTCTAATTTTTCCAAATAAATTTCATAACTGCTTTTTCAATTTCTATGAAGAACATCATTGGAATTTTAATGGGAATTGCATTGAATCTATATAGTGCTTTTGTTAATATAACCATTTTGACAATATTAATTCTGCATATTCAAAAACATGGAAGATCTTTTAATCTTCTAAGATCTTCTTCAATTTCTTTCTTTAGTGTTCTATAGTTTTCATTGTAGAGGTTTTTTACTGCTCTTTTTTTTTTTTAGATTGATTCCCAAGTTTTGGGTTTTTGTTTTGTTTTATTTTGTTTTGGGGGCTATTGTGAATGATATAGTTTTCCTAATTTCTCTTTCAGTCAATTCATTGTGATGAATTGATTTATGAGTGTTAATTTTATATCCTGCTACTTTGCTGAATTGGGTTATGAGTTCTAAACATTTTCTGGTGCAATTTTTTGGATATTCTAAATACAGGATCATGTCATGGCAAATAGTGATAGTTTGAACTCTTTTTTTCCCATTTATATTCCTTTATTTTTTTTCTTTTTCTGGATAGAATTTCAAGGACTGTATTGAATAGAAGAGGGGGAAAAAAGTCATCCTTATCATGTTCCAGTTTTTAGAGGGAAGGCTTTCAATTTTTCTTGTTA